>NW_008600965.1:0-27287 GCF_000691845.1 Merops nubicus
CACCCTCTTAGTCAAGAAAAAAAAAAAAAAAAAGTTACTCTGTGAAACGGCAGAAAAGTGAGGAACTACTCACATTTCCAAGCTCTTCAATGCTAGTAGTGTGGCCACTAGGCATTCATCTCCTGATGAGGCAGTAGGCAGGTAGCACCTCCAGTCTCTGCCCTGCAAGTGCCCTACTGCTGGCCAGCAAGGACTCGTTCAGCTCATTGCAGTATCAGCTGCCCCAAGTCCACCTGTAAGGCCAGGCACTTTGCTTGCTTTGACTGTCCTGAAAAATTGCTAGACTACTTCAGGGTTTATTCTTAGACTTAAATTGAAAATGGGATGGGACAGGGAATTTCTGACACTACTCCATCTACGCTGATAAGTACTTTCCGTAGTTAACCACACTAAATTGGTTTTGGGTTACTTTCTGGTTCTGAATTTTCCAGCTTCTTTCTCAACTCACCTCTCATACCATTATCCTAAAGTTCTGCCTTATGCTGACATTAAAGCCCAAGTCAAAGTTTTAGGTTCTTCAGGGAAAAAAAAATTAGAGGCAAGTACCCACAGAATTCTCTTGTTCACTGGTTCTAGCAGAGGAGGGAAAAAAAAAAAAAACAAAACAACAGGCTGTTTCAATATGTTGGCATATAAATAGACATAGGAATCTAGTAGAAATCTAGTTTAATATACCCAACCTTGAAAAACTGCCAGCCATAACAAATGCTATTATATTGTGGTGAGTCTGTGTGCTGGAGGATGCTCCAGGGAGCTATCTATTAGACTCTTATTCAGGGAAAAGTTTGACTGATGGCCCCATTTCTGATAGTATTTTCCTCTGTCCTGCATAAAAATAGTTATGATAGTTAAACTGTTATGCTCAGCTGTAGTAGACATACTTTTAGAAAATTTTTGTGTGCTTTTACAAATAAGTTCTTGGAGGAAGATAGCTATGGAGTGCTCTAAGAGCTCCTTAGCACATCCTATATCTTTTTGCTCTCCTGTCCTTTTACTCCCAACTCAGAGTTGACTGACATAGTAAACTTGAGATTTGGTGAGTGGTTGTTTTTTTCTCTTAATGAAATAAAAAATCCTAGCATTTTCCATTACCTGAAAGGTCGTTGTCTGGAAGCATTACTACTGTATTTGGTAACAAAAAGGTGTTCTTGTTCAAGTGTCAGGAAAAAAAGGCTTATTTCCCTTATATGAAAGCTATGATGATCATGTGGTCATGCAAATAGCCTTCATTTACACCCAGACAGAAGTTAAGTAGGGCCTCTTCTCTAGAACATTAGCCATCATCACTGTGTTACATAAGAGGATGAGGGTCTGTGCAGATTAGCTATTATCCCCAAACTTGTTCTAGAGGCATCGTTTAATTTTGAAAATATTTGGAGAGAACATACACTGGAATTCACCCATAGGACTCCCAAAGGCTGATGGAGCATTTCTCCACCACACTTTAGCTAATAGAATATCAGTGTGGATACCTACACAGCAGAAATGCTTCTGTATAACTATGTTATACCATATATAATCACAACAAATTAAACCTATACAGAGGCAGAATAAAGTGGGATGATAGAGGGGAAGAAAAAAACACGTTGAAGATCTAGGAAGGAATGCTGAGAGAAGCAAAATCTTCACAGGCCAGAGATCCTTCAGCATACCAAATAAAACCTCTGCAAGATCTAGCCTTCATGAGTTTTCCCCACTCCTTTCCTGTTACTTCCCCCCTCCCCTTTTACATTTTGTGCCAACAAGTTCAAATTAATTGTTTTTGCTTTCAAGTTGCTGCCCTTTGAAGTCCCTACTCCTTACCCTTGCAAAAATTAGTGACTAAGCTTTCTCGTTTGTCACCTCTCTGTGCCATTCATAGCAGCTTATGAAGCCATTGCACTTCTTCTTTACCTTTTCCAGTCTGTTGAGCCTGTTTATTCTCTCCCTGTAAAGAGCCAGACCAACCCCTCGATTGCTGTCACGCTCCTCTGTACTTCTAAATCCTTTTCAGAATGACTGGGTGCAGGATGGGAAAGAAGTAAATGAAAACCCCACCCAGTATTGAAGAAAATGTTTCCTAATGTCTGTACAGTAAAGCATATTTTATTCTTTACCCCTTCAGCCATTGACACCTTGTTTTGTGTCTTTGATGGCTATAAATCTACTCCAGTGACCCTAAAATATTTCAGTGATGGTAGTTAAATTAAAGCCCATCACTTGTGTTATAAAGGCATAGGTGCTCTCCCTTCTGTCCCAAGTCTTTAATACAGTGAAGGTAGAAATTTATTTTCTTTATATATATGAATGTTTGTGTACTACACATCTTGTGCAGCAGACAAGAAAGTTAGCATTTGACTTTTCATTTTAAACAGAAGTTGACGTTACTGCCCTGCATCTTATCACTTCCACTTTTTCCCCTTCCTCCTTTTCCCCTATTCTGTATACAGAGCTGTTAAAATAGGAAATGAAAACTATCTCCTCCCTGCATTTTGAAATGGAGGTACCTTGATGTGCCTCTGTTCCTTGCCACAATGCACTTCCAACTAGATTTTACTATCAGCACAGTGTGCAGATATATAGACCTCCAGGAACTTAAACCTTCCAGTAAACCCTAAAGAGCTCAGTTTCATTTTAATTTAGCTTTTTTTAATTCTGTGGATTGTGTTCATCTGGACTAGTGTCTCAGTGACTGGATTGCACCTCAGCAGTGTCAAGGTGAGGAAGATCAGAGCCTTCTGCATAGAAGATGATAAATTTTCTGATATAGTCACACCCCTGTTTCCCAGATGCTAACGTTTCAGTGTTGTTCGTTCCACCTCCAAGAGGTAAATAATACAAACATTGCATCTCACATCATTGTCTCAACAGGTGTGGAGGAAGGGTAGCTGACTGAAAAAGAAGCTTCCAACACAGGAGGTCACAAGTCACTTGTATAGACAAGTGTCCATAAGGGTTTGCCCAAATACTACAGCTTATTTCTGTATAGTCTCTTTTACTATTCTCTAGTTCACTACAAGGGCTGTTCTCCTGCTGGGTCAATGCAGCACACTGACAAAGGGATTAAGGTCTTCAGCTAAGTTTCCAGCCTGGGCTCTGAAGCTTAACTTCAGGCTGCCATACATCAGAGCCATGCAACTGGGCTGGAAACCCTTTCTGAAACTGGCCCAAGTGAAAGCAAGAAATTTCTAGGGCCGAGTATCCTCAGTTGGATCTTTTGTTGCTACCTAGCACTTTTCTTCCTTTCTGGCTCTCTTCATAAATCCCAAGAAACTCCTCTTGGCAGTTCAGTGATTATGTTATTGACAGATGTTTTATTATAAGCTTTGCCATGCCCTTCAGAAACAGCCGGAGTATCCAAGAGCACTCTGTGCTTCCCATGTATCCTGACGAGGAAGGAGCCGAGATAAACCCCTGGGCCTCTTCTAACTCCACCTCTGATGCACATTCTGTGGATAAATGTGCACTTCAGTGATAAAAGCATTAAGAAAAGACAGTAAAAAGCCTGCCAGTTCTGCCCATGATTGAAGATAGTCTAGCAGGTCAATGAAGTTAGTGTGAAATGTTTTACCAATATTTAGTTGGGTTTTTTAGTTTTGTTTGCTTGTTTGTTTTTAACCAATTCCCCCATCTCCCCAGTACTGGGCTTGTTGGAAATTTGAATAATCTGGAGACTGCAGCCACAGGACAGGCACATATTTAGTTGGCCAAAATGAATGGATCTGATAAAAAAAAAAAAATAACCCTATGCAGGGCAGATTTAAATATACATTATTTTAAACCCATTCCCAAAAGTTGGATCATTACTTAGGGTCCATCACACAGGCTAGTAAACGCCTGCAAGCATTCTCAAAGTGTACAGGGTCACAAGACAGTCCTGTCACCTTAGCTTCAGAGACACAGGCAGCAGATAGGAGTGACCTGCCAGGCATTAGGGGAAAACAGACTTGTTTACAAATTTGCTCTGAGCTGTGCTTTGAATCAATACCTGCAAAACAGATAAACCACTGACAGGTTGGTCAAGAACCTGGGCTAACAGGCTTACCAACTTCAAAAGCTCACTTACTACTGAGGAAGAAATGTAATTATGTTTTTTTTTTAATTGATCTCATGACCAGCCCGTGACAAGGGTTATGAAATATTATGGTTTTGTTTATGCACTTTCCAGAAATATGGGAGATCAGGCTTAGCCTGTAGCTGCATGCATGCACAGTGCAGTCAGATTCAACACTTGTTAAATAAGAGACCAAATCAACAGGGAAATATGTGGAAGTATCCGAGTGGTTATAACAGAGAAGGAAGAGGAAAAACAAGATCACTAACAAGAACCGCATGTCCCTTTAGTACAAAGCATAATAGGGTTGTTTGCCTCCGAAGGCAACAGGTTTTAAAGTTATACCCTCTGCAGAGCAGCTTAGATTTTGTTTGAGTGTGTTTTCTTCCACACCAACATTTATGAGCTTTTTGCTCACATTGGATGCTGACACCAGGCTGTGTCTCTGTGTACCTGTGTGGGATGCTGAGAGCACAGTGGAGGGAGACCTGAGCCCTTTCTGAAGAAATCCTCCAGATCCAGAAGGGAGCTGAGGAACATTTGCTTCCTGAGGAAGGAGTGCTTCTGATTCTCCAAGGGCACACACAGGGAAGTGTGACCTACAGTGGAAGAGAGCTGGGCCAAGCTGAGTTACAGGGAGGGTACCCTTCCTCCAGGAGAGCTGGCATTAAAAACCAAATGATTCTTTTCCACCACACCCTACGCTGAAGCACAGTGAGTTAACCACACAGCTTTGCAGAAGGGCAAGGCAAGGGCTCCTGCACATGCTCGGCGCTGCTGGAGGACATGGGCTCTGAGCTTGCCGCGGGGGACAAGGGGGGACAGCAGTCCAGTGCAGGTGCAGCACTCTGGAAGGGAGATGTGCCTAGCGCCCTGAGCCGCGAGAGCTTGTCTCTAGGTTCATTTTGAAAACCGTTTTTGCATTCAGGGTGACCCTCCAATTCAGGTCATTACTGCCCCACGTGCTTGCCGTGACTTTGAGATCACCCACTGATGAGCAGCTCAGCGAGAAAAGCCCGTTACAGTGCTGGGGAGAGCTTTGCATATGTTTCCAGCCCCTGCTAACCAGTCCTGGAGCTGCTGTGCTAAGGGTGCTTCCACAGTCACTGTGCTGCACTTGTCCCGAGGAGAGAAAGCATCCCCACCTTCTGTTGCTTATTACTTCAGGGGACTTATTTTTATCTCGGTGGTGTGATGTCTTGGAGCGCCGGCAAGGATGCCAATGGGAAAAGGAGGAAAGCACAACACTGCATGCCAACATTCTGGCTACAGCACAAACCTGCAAGCAGAGCCAGTAGCACGTCCCCTTCTGAACAGATTGCTTTTTAAAGCCATGAGCAACAGCATTCTCCATTTTGTTGCCAGTGTTAATGCTACCCAGTAACTCGGGAGGACTATAGCCTTTTCATCAGTCTTCCTCCAACACTGTCATAGTATCAGATGCAGAGAAACATTTAAATGGTTAATGGGCAGGAGGAGGCACATCAGTAGGACAGGGCTGTTTGCTGTGCTTTAAAAGCAGCAGCCTGACAGAGTGCCTCACCCAAGACCACAGCTCTGGTTATGCCAAGTACATGCGTAAGAGATTAACTGCCCTGGTCCTGAGAAACGCAGTCCAAAACACAGAAGATAAGAAAATCCAAATAGAAAAAAAAAAAAACAAACACAAAACACCACAATGCACAATGCCTTATTCCAAGGATAGTAAGGAAGAGAGAGAGCAGAATAAACAACATAGTGAAGTGCAGAGGAAACGTGTAATATCAGTTTTAATGGACTCCTGGCTCATCCACGAGCCCGCTGGTTCCAGCCACAAGAGTCTTTCTTCCCTTGGCTCTGCTCACCAGCCTCCTGTCCTCCCCACTCCCTCACTGTGCACAAACACACACTTTTTCCAGGACAAAACCCAGAGAGCTGCGTCCACTTGCACCGAGGCGTTAGGAGACTCTCCCTTGTTACCAGGCTCCACCCAGGGCTGCTTCTAAACTGAACGAGCTCTACCACCTTCTGCAGTCCAAGTGCTGCAGCCCCTGGCACACAGCAGCTCCACAGAGTTCTGCAGTCACCCTGCCTGCACGCCTGCCCCGTGAGCCCCGTGGGCAGCTTTGCTGGCTGCTCCTGTGCTGAGGTCCCTGGTGCACTGCCACTGCCCTGCAGCACGCTCTGTTCAGCATCCTTGCAGACAGGTTATCACGAAACTCAGGAACAGTCAGCACAGCCGAGCACTTGCTGCTGTAGGAAGGCAATTGTGTGAAGATCAGATGAAGGAAGCAGTGGTCAGTATCTGGCCCAAAGAGCCCTCAGGGCTTTGAACCTTTTGTATGAAGTCATAGGTAAAAACTGTCAGCAATGCTACAGCCTCCACCTCTGGGAAAGATTTACAGCTACAGTGCTGAGCAATTCCCTGCATAAACTGCCTGACCTACAGTAAATCCATGAAAGCCATTAGAGCCTTCAGAGGGTCTGTGGTCAGCAGCCAGCTGTGTCAGGGTATGGCAGATCTCCAGCCAGCTCCCAGCTTATCTGTAGGAATGGTCTGGCTACCATACAAGTGATGACTTGCTTTGTTAACTAGTTTTAGTTTAGAAGAGGGTTCTCCCTTAGTCAGCACCTGTACTTACATTTCTGTTAGGCCCATGTGGGACTATGAAATGACATCACAAGGGAGAAAGACAGGCAGCTGCATCACAAAGTGGGAGATTCCAAATGCTCACCTAACCTGACTGAATCAGTATCCCCTATGTGCTCTTTTCTTTAATATATATTTTAATTTCCTGCTCATAAATGCAACACACTTTATTCAGGATACGGGGAAAAAAAAAAAACAACACCACAATTAAGTTTATTCCTGTTAGCAGAATTCCTTCATTTTCTGCTGGCAGCAATAGAATAAAATACAGGATGGGCAGAAACATGAAAACTCTGTTCAAGATTAGCTCTTTCCTCTTTCTCAAGAAATGGAGTGGGACAATCACAGCTGTTCACTAAATGGAGAGTTACATACTTCGCTGTACATTTGCACATGTAGGGAAGAAGGAGGACTAAAGGTCTGGAAGACAAATGTTTTGCATCAGCAGTTTCCCAGTGCAACTACTCTGAACCAAAGCGAAACATTTCTTTAGCATGACAGATCAGTTTGTTTAATATGGAAAAGAGACTTGAAGCTATCTGGTGGTTCTTTGAAATCTCTCAAATGCCATCAGATTAAACAAGTTGAAGTGGTAGATTTCTCCATTTGCCAATGAAAATATGAAGCCACATTCATCTTGACCTGAGGAACCTCAGCAGTAAAGAACCTTCTGGGAAAGAAGTGAACAAGCTGTTGCAAGGAACAGCATGATGATGACGGGTTCACATGGAACACCTCAAACAGGTTTGCTCCTGTTACTTCTCTGCATGAGAGAGTCTCCAGTTTGCGAACAGGGGTCTCTTCCTTTTGTAAGATACCCCCAAAGATAATTCTCAGGTGATCATTCCTTATTCAGTAGCAGATGTTACTCTTTCTCTAGCACTTTCTATGGAGAAATTTATCCTGCAGACTTCTGAATGTAGTGTTTCCTCTATCTAGATCCACAGACACAAGTTTAGTTTACACCATTGCCTCAAACAATTCTGCACACTGAAGCGTGGGGCGGGTAGACATTTTCACAAGCAGCTGTTTTTTACTGAGAAAACTATCTGTCCAAAAATTACATGTGAAAGCCAGAAGCAGTAATTTCTCTCACAGATTTCATTCTCAAGTACAAGCATTTTTGTCTGCTGGAACCACCTAGCTCAGATCCCATCTGCTTGGGCATTAAATTTGAGGTTAGGTTTGGGCAGAAGAATAAGATAGAAGATGAAAATGTAAGTTCTGTTCATAATAGGCAAACACAATATTTGAAAAGCCACCTTCTGTGACAATCCCTAGTCCAGATGCAGTGCAGAGGGAGGAGGAGGAGGACAATGTCTCCGTGCTTTTGGGCAGACACGGTGGCCCCACAGCACCGTTGTACTCCAGTGTGATGTCTAGCTGCATCAAGGCAATGCTGGAGTCACAGCTCAGCATGGCCAAGTGGGGATGCAGCCCAGTGGTTTCCACCTGTCTCATCCATGACCAGGACAGAGAAGGAATAAGCTGCTGCCCAAGTGCAGCCTGAAAGCATACATGTAAAGTAAGAGGGCAAAATCCCACAAGCAATGATCAAGCTCAAAATAAATCATGAAAAGAAGCAAGATGTGAGGACTTTGGAGACAAATCCCCTACTTCTCTATTTTTCAGTTGCGAAGATTTCTAGGATGGATTATGTAGACCTCCTGAGCCTAGAGTGAAGGGTGACTGCTACACAAGCCACTAGAGTTTTGCAGAAGACTAGTGTGACTCACTTTTTATTCTTTTCCACATGTATTTTTTCCTCCTTCCCATTTGGAAGAGTCAGCAAGCTTTTTATAGGCAGATATAGTGCTCAGCACCAAGACACCATGAGTCTGAGGAAGCTCAGTTCTCTAGTAGATTTTAAAACTTTTTACTGCTTGCAATATGAACCAGATATAAAACTTACTTTTATAAACTGAAAGTTAGCTGAATCATATCAGAGTTGCTGGATTTCCCTTCTCATTCCTCAGCCTATGTTACATAGTCATTTTACCTTGCTGCCAATGCTTTTACCTCTACATATAGAGAATTTTACATTTTACGCCTTGTGTGAAGCGAGCCCTCAGTCTAGGGTTTTGAGAAATATTGTAGGGGCAAATACATCTAAGTCAATATTTTTAATGGTATTACTTGTTTTTTTACTTGTTCTGCTGACTCTCTCAGAACTCTGTCATGGTCTCCTACTGTGACAGTCCAGTGCAAGGCTTTATTTGATCTGTATAAAGAAAGCAAACATATTTGAGCTACTTACAGTCAGCCATACAGTTTCCTTATTCAGCAGTCATACATCCCTTCTGGCTCTTCTCTAATTAGTCACTTATTCCCAGGACTGCTGAGCAAGAGCTTTGCATCATGACAAATGTGTTGCATCAGTTCTGGCCTTGCTACAGCTCTGATGGCAGGTAGTCCAATTAACTTCAATGGATCTCCTACAAGCAAGACCAAACTGTTGCCATCTCTAAAATGGGTGATCATGAAGGAATGGCAGAAGGAAAGTTCTCTAGAGAACAAGAAGGTGTGAATATAATTTATAGCTCTCCAGCTGTTTGTACCCCAGCCTGGAGGAGCAGGGGAGCACACAGCATGGGGAGAAGAGTGGTGGTGGCCTGGAGACATGCTGGTCACGCGGCTGCACGCACTGCATGGATCTCAGCAGCCACAGAGGGCTGATGACAGCCACATCACACTGGTAGTCTCCAAGGAGCTTCAGGGCAGCATGCCATGACCAACAGTGAGGACAGGCCTCCTAAGCCCCACTAACATGCTTGAACAACCACTGGGGAGTAACTGGGGAAAGGTCACAGGTGTCTACAAAAGAGCCAGAAAACTAGTCATGCTTTCACAGGCAAGTTTCTTTTTTTCCTAGCTAACCTCACACAGTGCATATAGCAAGGCCAAAGACACAGGAGAGATCAAATTTGTTTGCTCTGTCTAGAAGCGGTAGAGGATGGAAAAATGGATACATGAAAGCTTGAATCCTAAGGAGGTGAGCACTTCAGAGAGCAAACAAGGCTCTGACACTGAAAGCAGGTGTTTCATCCTCTACCGTGTGTCCCTGCTCCCAGCAGGAAGTGCATGCAACCAGAATGGAGACAACATCCCACACGTATGGAGAATCAGAGATGAGGCACCTGCCTGTCACTTTTCATCCATGCAACAAATGTGTAAAAGAGGACCTGATGTCAGAAGGCATTTGCTTTGCTGCATAATCCTCTTATACGTTAGAGGAAAGCTCCTCAGACCAGATCAACTGAGCAGAATTTAATTTCTTTACCTAAGGGGACATCCTTCAGAGGCAGCATTGGTGCAGTAGTTAATCCTGAATCTTCTCCTTCCTGCATTCTCTGCAAGAGGCAAAAGAAGTCAGCTCCACCTTGGGTCAAATAGCTCTGGCATATCTCCTCAAAAAAAGTCCCTCTCTGGAAGGGAAAAGTTATTCATCCCTTCCAGCAGAAGCTGGCACACATTCATGAAAGCAGAAAGCAACAATAGCAGATTAACCCCTAGGATCAAGACTCTCCTTTATCATGAGATTTTCAAGGGGAATTTCAGACTGACAGAATTAACAAGGCTGCTTGTTCCAGGTAATGGAAGTTAGTGATCTCATTTCTCAGTGAGGAGAACAAAAAGACCAACCAACCACAACAAAAAACCCAACTTGATTCATCTCCCTTATTCAGGGAAGGGAGCTCTGTCACAAGTAGATATTCTGTTTTAAAGTTACCTTGAGAATATGCAGCAGGATTAGCCTAAAAAATAAACTCAGGTGTCCAAGAATAGCTGCAGATGACATGGACATTCTTAGACACAGCAAACATCTCTCCACTAACCTGAATTAGGAAAAGTGAGCCTGGCTCTGAACCCTCTGAGGCTGTTCTCACCATCATTTTTAAAATATATCAGCATGGTATTCCCTGGGCTCAGCACTGGCTGGGAGCTGAGAAACCTCAGAGATTGGTTGTGCAAATGAACAAGCAGCTGTATTTCTAAGAAGGGAAATGTCACCCTGTAAGCACTTGTGGCTTTAGCTAATCTGAGTTTCCAAAAAAGGCAAAATCCTAAAGTCTTGGGGACTTACTGATTAAAACAAGAACTTCTTTAAAAGAGGCTTCTGCAAAGCAATGATAATCAGTGATATCAGTAAGCAATAGCAGCCAGAATTAATCTACTATAATTATGCTACAGATACACAAAAGTAATCCTAATTTTCTCACAGTGAAACTAGAAATAATCTTCAATAGATAGCGTGAATGCCTTTCACTGCAAAAGAAAACCACTGCACGCTTGGATATTGTATTTGTCACTCTTGAAGGCTGCAAGTAAAATCTCTCTTGAATGGTCTACAAGTACAGGCTGAGGACCTAGACAACAGCTGTTAGACTTTTCTTCCTATTGAGAGCGCTGAGCTTGCACAGCATCTGGAAGTCCCATAACTGCAGCTGGATAGGAAGCCTGCACTTTATTCCAGAGGAGCTTTCTTGTAAGAATCTGCATTTCCGATGGCAAAGCTGTGCTGGAAAGCATTGAGTGAAACACTCTGGGATTGCTGAAAGCTCTCCCCTGAAAGATTCCAGAGCCAAATTTGTCAGCCGTCTTACCCCCACTAAAATACTCCTTTCCAATGAAAACCAGATTTCTTTTCAAGGGAACTGTACTGTTAATACTTATTCAGCATTTGGTAAACATGTGCAACTAAATACTTTCACAAAATAGATGGAGCAAAAAATAGAAGCAGTTTGACAAAGATAACTTGTGAATGGCAAACCCAAGACAGTTCAAGACTCTTACCCATCTTATTGCACATAAAGAGAACTAGCCCCTCACCTGTCTTTTGGTTGACACACAAGCCTGTAATGAGGTAGCCAGAATTCAATTCAAGTACCTCCACTTTTGAGCACAAGACTGCTTTTCGCCTTGAGAATAGATCTCAGCCTCTGCTAAAGTGAGTGTTGTGGGTGTTACGACACACTTTCATTTGGTACAATCAGGAGGAACATCTGGAAATACAGATAGTCTAAAAAGTAAAGTTAAGAACATTTATTTCACTAAAGATCTTTGTATCAATAAAACTGAAGTAAATTTAAAATGAGGAAATAAGAAATATTTCCTTTTTAAAGTGTGGGAAACCAATGCCTGAGGTTAGTGATTTTTCATTAATGAAATTCCAACAGAATTAGTTCAATTCATAAAGAATTCATATCCATTTCAGTGGAATTTGGCACCAATCAACAACAGCTCTTTCACTCTGTCTTTGAATATTTGTTGTCTTTAGTGACACTTAGAGCAAAGTTGCCCTTGCTCTTTCCTTTTATAGAGAGATGCAGAGCAGAGGTCTGACCCAGCAGCACACACTTGCGTGTTCTGCTGGCTCTCCATCAGAACATGAACCATGGTCTATATCCAGCCCTACAACATCAGCTGGGTCTCCATGAAAAAGCGTGGCTTTGGACCAGGATGTAAGTCCTGTGCCAGTGACTCACTTGGCTGCCTCATGTTGGGCAAGACAGATGGGCAAGCCTCAAGGCTATTGTAGAAGCCCTTACATTGCCCTTTCCAGTGGTATTGAGTAGCATAATACCAGAAAGAGTGCATTTTGGTGATAAAACATGCCTGTTCCTGCAAGGATTTCCAATATATGTCTGAAACAATCAGTGCTCACCCAACTAGTTTCTTCCTTCATCACCATAAGGAGGAACTCAATCATAAATGTGGCTCAAGCCAAGTTCCACAGTAAAGTCTTAAAATTCCAGCTACAAAGCTGACAAGCAAGAGGGATTCATCAATAGTGAAACACAAAACCTTTTTAACCACGGGCTGGAGAAAAGCTAGATTTCAGAAGCGTTTGGGCATGGCTTCCTTTTGTGATCATGTCACATTTTGCATCTAAAGTGTCTGTTGGCAATCTTGGCCTGCCTGCTCCCTCCTGTGCAGGACTACAGATAGATCTGCAGAGGATGAAGCTGGCCTAAGCGTTGCCTTAAGGCAATTAAGCTTTCATCTTCACCTCAACACTCAATGCCTTGTGCTTCTGAAGGGTCAATGTCCTGTATGGAGTACCCTTTCAAGATCTTTTCCTTCAAAAATAGAAAGAGGATGGTTTTTCATTTGTTTGGTGTTTAATCCAGACTGTAAGTTCTCCCACCAACAAAGCAGCAACAACCCAAGTGACCTGCCTGCATACCCTCAAACATCCTCAAGTTTAACAGTTTTTCCACCCCTTATCTGAGGCAGCAGGGGAGGAGAGATATTGCTGCTTTGAACAATGAAAACAGCAGCGTGACTCATCGTGGGATGGGGTGAGCTCGGTGGGATGCTTGCTGCACACAAGCAGCAACAGGCAATAAAAATAAAGAGAGGTGATTATCAGACAGTCCATACACAATGAGAAGCAGACACCTTCATGTGGGTTTAAGGAGTAGCTTAGGGGGGCTTGACACTGCCTTGAGGAAGAGGCTGACTATACTGTTTGCAGAATGCTTTCTACTTTCCCCTAACCCTCAAATCTGTGCTGGACTTCAAAATAAAGCTATCTTGAAATGATACTGGTGCTTACAGACTTCAAGCACTTACAACAGTCACAGCCCCTCTATACGTGAGTTTGGAGGTGATGTCTAATTGACAAAATATGCCCTGCAAAGAACCAGTGACCTGGAAACTTTCCAATTTACAGGCTTACATGTCACAGATGTTTCTGGCAGAATTTTATTGAATTGCTCCCCTGATCCTTTCTTCGTGCAGAGGTTTAAGTGCAGTTTCTCCTTTTATTACCTTTAGGACATACTCTGCTGGAGCCTCAATGGGCCAGTGGCACTCCGTGTTCCTGGGACACAAGCCAGGGTAATTAGCAGTATCAATCTTCCCCTCTTCCGCTAACGTCGCAACACTCCCACAGCCCAAACCTGCAATAGGCAGACAAGAAAGGATACAATTTAATAGATAGGATTATACAGTACTTTTAATAAACCCAAATCAACAACTTGGTCTTGGAACCCAGGCACACTAAGGATAGTTGTTATTTTAAGAGGGTCAGGAGGGAGAAGAAAGGAATTTCTATAGTATCAGTAAGGTCACCTGCTTCAGAGTCCTTATGGACAGCCATGAAGGTGAGCTTGAAGCTGTGGCCAGTGGTGCTCCCATCAGAAACAAATATAACAGTGATCTGATCCAACTCTGCCAGCGAAGGGGCTGGGCAGACAACCCCATAGGCTTTACCTGAGGGAGACAATGAGTAGATGGTAAGGGTGGGCTGAACACACATTTATTCAGGCAAATCTTGCAGTGGTTCGTTAGGTTAGATCCCTTTGGGAAGGTCTCGTCTCACACCGAGTGGAAAGGCTATTCAGCTCTCATCACCTATAAAAATATCTAGAGGTGGCACAGTGAAATTGAGGAGATGGGACTTCATCCAAAATTACCCCATGAACAATCAGCTATTCCTAGAGGATGAATTGCATGAGTAAGGATTAACATTACTACCAACACATCACCACTAGTTCTAAGTCAGAGTGCAGAGGCAGCCAGGATTTGCAGGAAATACTTTTCTCTACTGGTTCACTATCAAGCGCTTCCTACAAAGGGACAACAGGCTATGTTTCTTTGTCTCTTCTCTAGAGTTACCCAGTAATGTGCATGCTTGTTGCATGACATAACCAATTTTGAACCAAGGAAAAGCCAGGCTTTTTTTGTCCATGGCATGTGACACTTGCTGGCTGTTCTAACACACTGGAAACTCAAAACTCGTCAGGACATGGGCCAGCTAGGCAAGGCTAAGCACTCAGTTTATTCTGCTCTCCACAGTCCCTAGCAGTAAAACAGGTATACTGGGGGCAAAGCAGAGAGGGCACAGAATTATGTATGGTTGAAAGATGTTTTTGAGACATCCTTCACACTGCGTGTAGATGCCAGCACAAATATGAACACGACACTCAGTCCCATGCACCCTGCTCCATCCAGATGTTGTCTCTAGCTCTTTAGATTCAAAGTGCAGAACACAAAAGGCTTCTCAAAAGCCAGCTAGATTTGCTGTTTTTCATGACAACTAATGACAGGAAATTATATCCAGTAACCCTCACTCCTCCAAGGCACACACTTACTGACCAGCCCTCTTCCGTTCGAACAGTGGGATACGGACACAGGCACATCCAGCTTAGTACTCTACATCCAATTTGCTGAAGTATATTAAGATGATGTTGTCCTTTGGCACTGTTATAGTCCAGGTGCACAGGCTAGTAGCAAACACCAGCAAAGGCATGTATCTGCATGGCTGAGCTTAGTCCTCATGAGCCCCACCACGGGCTGGGAATCTCCAGCAACTGCTTTCCTGCAAGCATGCAGCAGAGGCTGACAACTGATCTCACCAGCTCCACCTGGCAAATTTTATCATCTTCTCCCTTGGCATAAGCCATGTGGGAGGAGAGCTGGCAATAGCAGAGGATGGCTGTGAATTTGCTAAGCACTAGGTGGGACTGACACTCCCTTACAGCAGCGACAGCTTTGTGCCGTGTGACTGCCACACCACCAGCCAGCCCATCTCATTCCCCTGCCCGCTGCAGGAGCTGAAAGCTTCTTTGTGTGAGCTGGCATCAATATGGCCAGACCACAGCATAAAGGGTATGACAGATCTCTAGCCAGCTGCAGCCATTTTATGAGCATGGCTCACACAGAATCAGCATTACAAATAGGCTTTGTGTCTTCCTGCCATGCCCACAGCATCATCTTGCCCAGCAAGCATAGCTGGGGCTTTGCATTGCAGGGAATGCACAGTTGCTGTCAGCTGGACACTGCTGAGAGTGATGCCTGGAACAGCAGTTGTCAGGGTTTCTGAGCCCCGGGACAGCTCTGATGAGTGCTTTAAGGAAAATTCAGTGTTTGGCCACTACAACCAGACTACAGTTACCTTTTCTCTGGGTAATTATCCTCCAAAGCCTGGGGGTACTGAACACAGACACTTTTTCCAAAGATTGGGATGCCTTGGGGACTGCACTTGCTGGCACAAGGAGAGGGCTTGGCCCAGCAGCCAGGGAGACAAAAGGGTTGTATGGGGTATTGCACTATTGGTCAAGGCACGGGCTATGGCAGCATCGTTGTTTCACACACAAAGTGCTTGACATGAAGCTGAAATAAGTTTCAGATCATAGCACACAATTTCTTCCCCAAAGTCTTACTTAAAACTCCCCAAACTTTTAGGAGTCATCTCACTGACACAGTGGGTTCACATTCATTCAGCCTGCTGAGAGCCACTCCAAGCTCATTTTTAATGAAGCATTACTTATCTGCTGGCCTTCCCTTCATCTTCTGTGTGCATTTGGTCTGTGCAAATCCTGAAAGCTCTGCTTTGCAAAGGGTAATGCACCCACTTTGCAGACACGTGGCTTCTGCTCCTTGCAGTTACTGCTCCCAATGAAGAAGCACGGTCTTAGCTGCACACAGTCCTCCCCTGAAAGCATTATCATTAAAGATCACTAGCAAAGCCTTGACAGGTTGAATATTAGTTAACACCAACACTTCAGCTTTGAAGGCTGTGACAGAAATAACCTCGTCTCTTTAATAACTTGTATTAGCCCTGTAATCACCCATACAGAAAAATACAATTAGCCGTCAGGGAGCCACTAGACTTGTGCCTAGCTATAAAAGACACTTCTGATAAGCCACTAAAACTGCAGCACTTACTACAGTGCTCCTCTTCCCATATGCATTCAAAGTTGTATTTGATGAGGAGATAACCCTTGATCAACCCAGCTCCTTGTTTCAGGAGCACAACAGCAGTTCAGATCTTGAGCTGGCAAGCATTCAAAGCAGGTTTTTACTAGAGCAGGGCTGGTGTGCAGCACTCAAGGGACACCTTGCCGAGCTGGAAGGTCTGCATTCAGCCGGGAAGAAGATAACTTAAGTAGCCTTCTTTTTTTCCTTCCTTTCCTCACTCCTGAAGGGGTCAGTCCTGCTATTATAACAGGGTTTCTGATGGGGGCACTACCTGTTTAAACCTTTGGGTTTGCCATCACAAATTAAAAGATAATACACCTTGCTGCTGATGCAGCAGCTGCAGATTAAACAGAACTGCTGTGGGTGGAGGGGAGGGAGGCAACAATAGCAGGGCAATTTGGATTCCTGTGGTTCCAAACAGACAAGAGGTGAAAAAAAAACTCTTAGGATTCATACCTACCTGGTATCATGTGCTGGGCAATGAACTCCATGGATGCAGCCACCCGGGGGAAGATGCCCAGTGCACCAGCTGTGCTGCTTCTCTTGAGGGTATCCCATCCTCTAGCACAGCTGATGCCCCAGGACACCCCACTGGCCGGAGTCCAGGTGCCACCAGTCCTCAGACATGCAAGGGAGCCTCCAGAGTCACACTGTACAAACTCCACTGGGGAAGAAAGGTTCTATTTATTCCTGTGCCAGCAGCCCCGACCTTTGATGCTGTTGCATGGCAGGCCAGCTTCACCACAGAAGCCAACACAACCTTGGTTGCTTCTCCCCAGTCACAGGGCCTGGCACTGTCCCTGCTCGTTCATCTGTTCTTGTTTCGTCTAAAACGCACCAGTTTAAGCTCTGCTGTTTCACCCCCCCGATCTGACTTTCAGCTTGGCAATCTGCCCTTCCTCATACACAGCCCCCTTTTTCCTGTGAAGAATGTAAAAATGAAAGTAATTTCACGAACATCAGCTGCAGCACTGCTTTGAAAATGTTCACACAAGGTAAGGCAGAGGGCAGGGAGCTTACCAAGCTACTGCCTGGTTAAAAAAAACCCACACACAATCAAAACGTTCATGCAAGTACACCCCAAGGAGACTAGCGACAGCCTGGTCAGCAGTCTTCCCTAGGGCAGAGCAAGACGGGTCCCACTCACCCCAGCAGAGCCAGCAGGGTAGAGTTTGGCACTGAGCAAACTCCTCTTGCAAGGCATTGCCCCGTGGGACTGCCTGAGTGAAGGTATCAGAAGGCTTGAGTGTAGGTAAGGGGACAGCAAGGGAGAGGTGAGAACTGGCTTCTTTCCAGCTTCCTGGTAGCAGTGCCCATTGCCTGGAGTCCCACCACTGAATGCCCCCCTTGGTTTCAGCAGAGATGGAGGTCCTGCTGTTGACAATGCCCAGGGCAGGTCTATGCAAGGGGGCAATCATGCTTCAGTCACCTGCCTATGTCCATACTCCCACTAGCTAAAGACACTTCCTTATCCTGAAGCTCCTTGCAAAGCCCTTGCTCAGCAAAGTACCAGCAGCACTCTCAGTGCTGTTGCTTTCCTTTCTCCCCAGGAGAGAAGGTGATGTGCAAGTGGACAGGACAAGCCTGCTGCCTGGGAGGAGTCAAGGCAGACAAGCTGTTACCTTGCACACATCCCGCCTGCTGTCAGGAAAGCCAGCACAGGGCATGAAGCCACACACCAGTGTCAGGTTTGTGCCCCCCAGCAGCACGCTACAGGTCTGGCTGTTGATAAGGGGCAACTCCATCTCCTCCAGGACAGGAGCCAGCACCCAAGCCACTGCAGGAACCACCAGACTCATCCAGCATCTGCAAGACAGATCACCCTTCTGGCCAAACGATAGCCAACAGCCCAGTCACCTAGGAGCCCCTTACACACTTTACCCAACACCCCAGCAAGACCTCCTGGGGGTTTGTGCACCTGCCTGGTGCAGTGATGTTTTGAAGCAGTTTGGGGTCAACAAGCAGAGGTGACCTAGGCAGGGGTGACCTGCTAGGCAGGTAAAGCATTGCTTTGCCCACAGCTAGTAACTCAAAACAGGGTTGGAGCAGGTCATTAGCCTGCAGGTTGAACAACAGATACAGCTTTCTTCTCCCAAATGCCCCACTACACAACTTGAGACTTTCAGGGGCCAGGACAAAGCCCCCAGCATGAGACACCAGCCCTGGCTGGGAGACAGCGTGCTCTCTCCTGGGGGGGCTTGGGGGGAAATAGGCCCTCTGCCTCCTCTACTGTGGATGAGCCCCAGACCACTGCAAAATAAAAAAGCAACATTCACAGGCATTCCCATCCCCTTCAAAATCTACCAAACCTCAGCCAAGTGCAATTCCTTTGAAGGAACATTTTTCTGGTATCAAGAGGAGAGAGTACAAAAGAGTATGAATTTTAAGTACCAGAGATCTATTCCCATTTTTGTAACACCTTTTAAGGATGGCTCGGACACGTACACATGAATATGTACATCAGCACTGCAAAGTGCAGCCTTCCCTAATGGGCTCCAGGGTCCCATGCTGCAGGAAAATGCTAATCTGCACATCCCTACACCTCCTCCAACAAGCAGAGGAGTCCTGATAAGCAAAGAGGTACTCGAATTTTCCTTTTGGCAAGATCCACCTTCTCTTGCCTTTCTATTTCTGAAAGAAATCAGCTCCTTGCCCTTATCCGTTACCCTTCGTTCCTGCAACTGTGACCAGAAGACCCTCCCATTTGACTCACCCTCAGACACCTTGCCCTAGCCACTCGCCACACACTGTCCCTTCCTGGAAGTCTTCATCCTTATGGAGGAGGTGGATGAGCTGAATCTCATCCCATGTAGAGGAAAGGGTGTGCAAATGAACTCCTTGCTTCCAGGAGCATACTTTATTTGCAGGTACAAACAGCATCCTTCAAGTCACACTGTTCCCTTACTCCCCTTCCCAAAACACCACAGTCAGACATGGGCAATTATAAAACTGGAATACAAGCTGTGGTCACATGTAATTGAATTTATACATGGCAAATTCAGAGACAGAGATCAGGAAGATTGTTAGATACCTTTGAATGTTAACTAAAGCAGGAGGATACTTGGAAATGGAGAAAAAAAAAAAAAGAGAAAGGAGTGGTGAGCAAGGCAAGGATCAGGTTAAGGAAAGCAAGTTAACTCTGTATCAGTCTCATGGAGTGCGGGAACTGGCCAGTGCTTGTGAAACTTTTTATGTCATTCTCTCGAAAAAGACAAGGGCTGATCAGATCAGGGAGTTATGCAAGACATGAAAAACTCCAAGGGTTCAGCTCAGTTCAATCCAGACTCAGATTGGTTAGCTTTTCCTTGATACCTGGAGAAAATGGATCAGAGTTCTCCTTGGCTGCCTTGATGAGGCACTAGCAGTGTCTCTCCCCCAGGAGGGCTAAGCAGAGAGCCCCACAGTGTCCTCAAGGGCTGTCCATACAGCTCAGATGCTGTCAAGCCCAGTCCATCCCTAGAGACACACCAGTTTAACCAGAGTACAGGCACACAGGCAGCCCTCAGGCAGCCTTCCTCACACTGCCTGCCAGGCTGTCTGGGTCCTGAAATGAACATTTCTTGGGTCTTACTTCCCTTGTTCCTGCCATTATGGGCAAACTGTAAGGCTACCACCACCCAAGCCAGTGATGCGAGAGATGACAGTGACAGCAGGTTATTTTATGTTGGCTGATCTGCTGTCTGATGGTCACAGGCAGTCATGGCCAGTTGGCCATAACCCCTCTTGGCTCTATATACCGGGGAACTGCTTAAGAAAAGCCTGGGATGTTTGAGACTTGGCCACTTCCCTCACGCCGAGACCCTAAAATCACTCCCAGAAGCTTTGCCTTTGCCTGCAGAAGTACTTGGAGCGAGCAGGCTTTAATCCAGCCTGCCTCTCAGTGGGCAGGACCCTTGCAGCCAACTGTTAGCTGGTAGCCCAGGGCTACAGCCAAGAGGAAGCTGATGGCTTTCCAGCAGCTAGCTGAGAGCTAATATTGGCACAGCAGGGCTGCAGGAAATTGTGCTGGTACAGCTTCTGTGAAGGAACACAAGGGCACACAGGAACGTGGTGCACAAAGAGAGCATGGACATAGAGCACAGACCCTGACAAAGGGAAAAACTTCTAGGACAATTAATCAAAGCCTAAGGCAAGAATTGACCTGTTACTTTGATAGGAACTAAAGGCATAACTGAAGGGACATTTCTCTAGCAGAGAGAGCATTGGAAGAGAGGAAGAAGGGTGCTTTGTCTGGACCAGCACATCAGATAAGGACTTAGCCACCATAAAGCAGACTGCCCCTTGGGCTCCCACGTGTCATACTGGGCTGGGTGCTGCAGGCATAGCAGGACCATGTTGCAGTCCAGGTAGTGCAGCCAGCTGAACACAGGGTGAATGACAACATGCAAAACAGGGGTGCTTGCACACCTGCCTGCACCCACTGGAGATGATGCTCCCCCACTGTCACCACCAGGGCCTTCAGGAATTTCATGGTGGGAAAAAAAAAAAAACAGTGCCAGGGTGATGAACAAAAGGGCTGCCACCACAAAGCAAATCCTGACACTGAGTCTGCAACCATGCAGCATGTTCCTGCCCTGGGAGCTGGGGCTGGCCTTCAGTAGAGGATATTTGGCTGAACTGATTTCACATTAGCAGCAACGCAGAGGATTTCCTGACCTCCACCCAGAAAAGCTGGACTCCAATAAATAGGCTTCTTACTTCATCTGCTATCCATCAACCCACTGTTCATACCTGCACAGCACAGAGCTGCCAGGAGATGTGCCAGCAGACTTCACTGCTGCCAGCTTGGTACAAAAGAAAGAACAGTTTATCTTCTCCTTGGGACTCAGGACCCCTGTGCTGGTTTTGGCCTTGAAACATCAAGCTCAGCCCTTGTTACCTGCAGTCTGGGATCCTAAAAGGAACAAGAGAAGCCTTAAAAGCAATAGGAACTGATTGCCAGGTCATTCTGGCCCCATAAATCCTCCTCTCCTTTCTAATTTTTTTTTCATCAGTGAATTTAGGAGAGGAACAGAGGTCAATGTCCCAGAGCTTTATGATGATTTTAGGCAGATACATGTAGTTTAAATTAACACTAGACAAGTGCATGTCCATTATGCTTTTTTTTCTGCAGTTTATAAGCAGTATGATGACACAGTTAAACTTAGAGCAATCAGCAGTGTCAAAACACCATTTAGTATTTCTTTTAGCAATTCAGTAGACAGTTAAACAGAGAGCAGAGTTACCCAATAAATGGATGGGCAACAGATCCCACCTTGAGCAAACAAGTTTACTTTCCTCTATGAACCCAGCAAGTGCTCTGGGGCACAGGGTGGGACAGTTTTGCCTCAGTAGGAGACATGAAGAGGGTTCATTGTTCTGCCTGGTACTGGGCACTGCGAGATATGCCCACAGGAGCCACACAACTCCTCTGTGTTTTGGCTGCCAGTGTTTCACATTACCAGCTCTCACAGGACAAGGTGCAACACTGCAGCGAGCTCAAAGCAACTGCCTTTTCCCTCCAGGCCATGTTCACTTGAGAGTCCAAGAAATCCTAGTGCTCAGATGAGAGCTTTGAAGCCTATTTGTCACCAATTTCTAGTAGATTTTTTAATCCCCTGCCCTCAATCTCTTCTCTAACCTCCACAAGACTTCACCCTTTCATGGAAATCCAGCTGCTGTGAATTACCACCACACCATTTCACCCACGCAGCCTTTGGAGGTGGCAGCCTGGCTTGTGGAGGCTGGCAGGCATATACTTTATTACAGATGCCTGTCCTGAAGTGTGGCCCTGAGCATTTTGAACCAAGGCATGGGGGGGGGGGTTCAACTTGAGATTTTTCTTCAAGGCTTTCTAGTAAATTAAGATTTTTTAATCCTAGGAGGTTGTTTACTGTAACTGGAAAGTTCCCATACTTCCCATCAATGTCTACACTGGGGTTGCCTGGCAATACAAACACTGCAGCAATGGGAACAGCACTGGCAGCATAATGGTGAAGAGTAAGAGCACTGGCTAGTTCTGCATGAAATAGAGAAACAAGGAAATGCCTTGTTATCAAGGTTAATCTTGCACATTGAAATTTTTGTACCATAGCAACTTTCTCATTATTCAACATCAGCCCTCAAAAATGATGCTCACGCTGAGTGAGAAACAGATGTGAAGCTGACTGGTCTGCAATTACATTGTAACGGATTATGAAAGGGCTGGCAAAGGAGCCACTTATATCATTGTCCCTGCCCATTAAGAGGTCTCTAGCATGGCCTGCAAAGCTGGCCTTGCATTGAAAGTACGGAAGCCAACGTGACTGCCAGAAGTAATGGGACAGTTGCCAGGGCTGCTTTTACCAGGAAGCTGCAGTTCTTCTTCTGCCTCAGCAGTGCTTCTCTGAATGCTTCCTTAAGTGGTCAAAGTCTTTTAAAGACAAGGCCCTTTAAAATTAGTGATTCAGACATTTAGAGGAACCATGGTGGCATGGAGATTTCCACCTCCTGGTCTCTGCCCCAGTGCTGCCCACACCTCAGAGCTCCTGAGCTCTGAACAGGACACAAGGAATTTGATTTGCAGATTCCCTGAAAAGGGGAGCCTTTTTCACAGGCTTTGGGAAGAAACCTGCAGAGACCAAACAGGAACAAGCAGGATGCTGGGGGTGCTCAAGGATCCATGGCTCTGGAGTGACACATCTCACGACCAATGAAGCACTGGAACTGGCTGCCCAGGGAGGTGGTGGAGTCACCATCCCTGGAGGCTTTCAAAAACCACGTACATATGGCATGTGGGGACGTGGTCTGGTGCTCATGGTAGTGTCAGGTGGTGGTTGGACTTGATGATCTTAGATGTCTTTTCCAACCTTAACAATCCTATGATGAGCACATTCCATGGCTGAGCATTGGCCTGGCTCAGCCCCAAAGGGGACATTTCCCTCCCTAACTGGGGACCACACACCTGAGCTGGGGAGCTCCCCATGTCCTAAGGGGAGATGCTGCTGCAAGTGCTTCAAGAGCAAGTGAAGAAGTGAGGCTGACTTACTGCTCCAGGTTGACCACACAATGAAGAGCAGTAACAATCACATCTTCCCACACTGCCACCACAGAAATGGAGATGGCCTAGTTTGAAGAATACCTTTAAAGAAAGGGTCAGGAATGTTTTGAGATGAGATGATTCCCGTGTCCTCCCAATACATGAAATGACAAAGATCAGCACAGAAAACAACTGTTTCCTCCTGGTATTAGTGTGTGGGATGCTCCATTGCCTGGAGCCCAAGGGAGTAATTTCCAAGCCACCCTGACCCTTGGCAGCTGCCTTCAGCCCCAGTGGTACATGAGAGGAATGAGACCCTGGAGCACTCTGAAACAGAGGGGACCAGACAGATATCTCACTCCTCTTCCTTGCTGCTGCAAGAGCTTCCCTGCGGCATGATGCTAGCCAGTGGCCCAGAGGATCTATCTGCCTGGCTCTCCTGTGCCTTCCTACATTTCCTGCTACTACCTGCATACATTTTCAAGCTGCTGCCTGTGCAGGAATGAGGCTTTTGGGGGAGGGAGGTGGCAAATACCATTTTGCCATAGGTGCCAGCATTTGCTCTGGCAATATGCAAACAAGTAGTACTTTTCTAAATAGAGCCATGCCCTGCTCAGTTACTCACAAGGCATCATTCCACAGTCACTCCTGTGAACACAAGCCACTAAGCAAGGTAACTTTGCTCTGCAGGAGGGGACCAGGGTGGCATCCTCCCTTCCCACCTCTGCAACCTCTTTCTGTGCCATAAACCCAAGGACATCCTCATCTGGTGCATGGACAACAGCTCTGCAGCTGCATTAGCTCATGAGCCAGAGATCTTGTCTTAACCATTAGATCAGCTCATTCCTTCCCACTTTGGGAGAGGGGATCAGCCTGGGAAGATGAGCAAGAGTGACTTTTAGACCAGCTTCAACTCCTGAGTGAGCAGTGTTTGATGACTTGGGGATGAAAGAGTGATTCTGCTGCTGCCTCTCCTCCTCCTTCCCTGGGATGGAATGTAGTGCACTGCATTGTGAACCTGCCAGAACTGTCCTCCAGGCACCGACTGTCTCCTGCCAATGATTCAAGAGAAGACTCCCAGCTGCAGAGCATATTCCAAGCCCTTCAGGTCAATAGGACAAGCTCCACACTTCAGGCCTACATAGAAGACAGAAACAAGTGTGTTTTGCAGTGAGACAGTTCCCCCACGTGCTCTAATGCATCACCCCAGGCTCTTCTGGCAGGTAGAGAACTAACAGGATAAATCCCAGGTGTCCCAGGTTTCCTGACTCCAGCCTGAGCTCCAAGCTGAAGGCAATTACATGGAGAAATGAAAACACACAAAAATTGCATTTCTTGATAAGAAGCTGATGTGTGCAAAGCTGAGGTCTCCCGTGAGGTATTTTCATGATGTACATGTACAGTCATAAAAAAACAAATTTAGATTTCATCCAGTAGTCTAATTATCCATGATGAAATAGAACTGGGACTTACTTAAAAAATTAAGTAACAAGTGACCAGGTTCTAATGATGCCACCTGACTTTATCCAAAGTTTATTGTTTCAAAGCTTTCATATCTAAGTGCCCTGTGCACTTAATCTGAGAGTGTAAAGTCATCATGAAAGTTCTTGTCTCTGAACTGAGCTGGCCCAGCATGTAGTCTTGGCTTTGATCTGAAACACATCACAGAAAGACAAAGCTTTCTTACATCACTTTTGGCACTGATTAGGTCTTAGAAATGTGGACAACAAACACGGGGGAAGCTTGACTTAGGGATGGCTGGGTCTGGTGAAGTTTTAGATGCTTCATTGAACTGTGCAGTTTGAGGTAAACTCACGGCAACCCCATTTATGTTTTCCAGGGAAAGCCCCACTGGTCCTCACCCAGCAGGGGGTGGTGCACACACCAAGAGCCTGCCAGACCCATGCTGGGTAGAGGAGGAAGGGATGTGCTGCTCCACTGCATCAGCTCCACAACATAATCATCGCAGCAAAGATCACACAAGAAGTACTTAGGACACAAAAAAAAAAACAAATCAGCTGCAGCTTCTCATACCAGAGGACTGCTTCTCCAGGCTCTGTGGTTGTGGGAGAGAGGTAGCACCAGGTTTGCCTCCTTCGCTGAGGACAACAGCTCTTCCTCCATTGCCTTCAGCTGCCCCTGTTTGTTCCAGCTAAATATATGTTAATCACTCCTGTCCAATGTGTTTACTTATGCCAGTAGGAGGGGTCCCCTGCCTCTCCCAGGCCAAGGCTGGGATAAGAGTTCAGTTCCCAGCCAAGCAAACATAAGCAATCTAATGCTAATGATTTAGGAGCCGACTTGCACCATGTTTGCCCTGGCAAAAGCCTGGAATAACTCACTGGAGTCACCAGAAGACTGAGTCTGGATCCAAAATGTTACCAACCATCACAACAACACCCATCCATCCCTCTCTAACTTTGGGTCCTATGTCCTCTGTATAGGCTTGAAGGCAATGCTACTTGCTTAACCTTCCTATTGGGTTGACAGGCGTTAGAAAGCCCACCAACCTCACGCTTCCTTATCCGAGTGCCAGTGAACTGAGAAGCCCACAGCTTTCTCCTCTGCTCAGACAGCCAACCACCCCAAGACCTCAGCAGCAACAAATGGGACTTGCCCCACAAGGCTGTGGGGATCCTGACACAACTTCTGCAGTGCTTGTGGCTGTAGAGGGGCTAACTGAACTCCTTGCTGCTCCATTCAGCTGAATCTCTCTCTCTCTTTTTAAACAGCATTTTATCATATACCCAGGGCATTCTCTAGCCTCAAAGCATTTCATACTGTAGAAAGCTCAGTCACAAAATCAGGCACAATTTTCTAAGCCATTGACCTGGACCAAGCTCTCCCTAGCCTTTGCTGCCAGCTACTTTTCCAACAAGAGACTATGGCTATTATTGCTATAGCAGCAAGTCTACCAGTGAAGTAGAAAATAAATAGGCTTCATCAGGGAGGTAAATGATGAAGAAAACACCGTTCCCTTAGGTGTGGGGAGAAATAACATTAGCAACAGAAGAAAGACCAGCATCATATTGCAGCAGAGTGGAAGAGTTGGCAATTAGCTGGCTATCCCATCACTTGTCCCAGCTGAGCAGATCTTTTTAGCGCTACTTTCATTACCAGAAACAAGTCACTCTGAAGATCACCATTCTTTTGCCCAACTTGACCCCCTTTGCATCCTGCCTTGTGCTTATTTCCCTCCCTTACCTACAAGCATCCATAGGACAGAAAATTTTATGTGGGTGTGGGAGCAGGCTAGACAGGGATTGTAAATGGATTAGCTACTGCAAAAGGATGTGCAAAAAGGATTTGAGAACATGCTGCCATTCACTGCTCTCCTAGCCACTTTTCTGACTTGAGTGCCCTGGTGTCACCAGTTAGCAGGACCAATCTATTTCTCTTTCTTGCAGAGCCAAGAGACCACCCCACAGCTGAGCAGCCTGCATGAGGAAGCTCACCTGCCACAGCTGCCAAGGAGAGGCCTGTAGTGAGCAGCACCTAGATGGAGGGTATAAGAAAAGCTTCCAGTCCCAGCAGAGCTACAGCAAGGGCAGCTGAAAAAATCACACACCAGGGCACGCGCACCAAGTCCTGGCATGATTTGTGAAAACTGACTTGTTCCACTCATTTGCTCGGTACCTTAAGAGAGCAGAAAACACCAGTGTTTGCTGCTGTAGCCCCACACTAGGGCACATCTCCCCATAGCCCATACACAGGACTCACCACATGGAGACTGAAGCGGCAGCAGCTGCAAGAGAAGCCCTGCTCCCACCACAGCCCAGGGAACCTGCTCAGTGATGGGGCCCAGGCTATGATCTCCTATGCACACGGGAAAACCAACCTCCCTCTTCCTCTTAGCTAACAAGCCCCTTTAACAGATGAGGGGTTCAATCAGTGTTGGTAGATGAGGCTGCAGGAATGCA
>NW_008600965.1:27318-99419 GCF_000691845.1 Merops nubicus
CTCCCCCAGCCATGTCTCGATGGAGGTCAGCAGCTCTTTGGGCTCTCCTGTCTGTAGTTTGCTGCCTGCTCCTCACAGGGACAGCAGCAGGTTCTAATGTCCCCCCTCACCATTGCTACCAGCCCTGAGGTGCCTCAGCCCTGGCAGTTTGAACAAATCTCATTGCTTTTGCAGAGGCAGGTGGTGCAGGCAAAGGTGAGTCCATTAAAGTTTCTTGCCCTATGATCTCTCCTCTCCCAAGATGGACAGGGGGAGGAGACTTTGTAAGGCATGGCAGTGAATTTCTTCTTCCAAGAGGACATCAAGGGAGCTGTCTGAAACCTTCAGCAGCTTCTCACCTGTGCAGCAACACATGTGGCTTATGGAGAGCCTTAACGTAGCTGACATAAGGATGACAATGATTTGACCTTTTTCAGAGGGAGAGCTTGCAAGAGCAAGCTCCATTAAGAAACCCTGCACTGCTGGGATCCAGGAGAACTTCAGGGTGTACAGCCCGACTTCAGAGTGAGTGTGCGATTCCCCTACATGCTAGAGGGTTTTGCACATACCAGGGTGGCAAAAACCACTATGGCTAGGGTTCAGGGCTTTTGATTCTTTTTCAGGTCTATTTTCAGTTGAGGTGTTTATCACCATCACGATCCCCTGACTGAACCTGAGCCCTGGAAGCACATCTGGGAACATCAGCCAGGAAGAAGGGAATTAGAACAAAATGAGTTTCTTTTTCCTTTGTGTCTTGTTCTTCTCTTTGCACTTTGTAGACTTAAGTTTCTTTGAGGCGTTCCTGACAAATGTATAAAGCCTGACATGAACAACTTATGTCAATATATCATGTCCAATCATTAAGGTTGTGTAAGCACTAGCCCTCATCCTTTCTCATGCTCAGGCTCCAAAAAATGCCTGTTCCAATATTTTTATATGGCCAGTTTCAAATACATGTGCTGCATTGTTGCTCCTACACGAGCAATCACTGTGACTCTTTGGGCAGTAAAATGTAGGTCAAGTGGAGTAAAAAACTTTGACCTTTCCACCTCCAGATGAACGTGTTCATTGTTGTTCCTAAGGAACTGACTGACCCTATGGCCAAGAGAAGAAAACCAGACACAGCACTTACTTTTCTTACTTTTTATATAAAATATACATTTACATACATTTTCTTTAGTGAAGACTTTGAGCATAACTCCTTTATGTGAAATCTAGCCATAAATCCCACAGTGAAAAAAGCAAAGACTTTGCAGATTCCTGTACCACTGACATACATCCAGCTGCTGCTAAGTGTGAATTTATTTTTAAAGGATTTCTAATCTGTGGGCTGTTTTGTTTTGTTTTTTTTGAAAAAAGATATGCACAACTGATTTTAAAAAAAATTAGACACAGAAATAAGAACCATATGAACAACAGGCAATGCAAATAACTCCCACATGAGAGGAACACGCAGCGTGACATCCACTTCAGGCAGAGATTTCTACAGTAATACAGTTGTCAAAGCCATAACTTTTACAGAGGATACCACTCGGGGTATTTTCCAGAAGAAAAAATTTTCAGCAAGTCAGTACAAACATGGCAATGAACTTTTCCACAAAGTTATTGAGATTACCTGAAGCAACTTTGCCACACTGACACGCTAGTGAATGCCAAGCGCTTTTGCTTTTTTTTTCCTTGGGTTTTTTTTTTTTTTTTTTTTAAATTTTTTTTTTTTTGGCTGTTGGGTTTAAATGTATATGAAAGCAAAGTGATGCATTTTGAAACGCTGCAAGAGACTGATGGTTGGGGAAAAGACCCTCTAAGGGCTAATATTTTCCAAGGATTGTGCATAAATGCATATATGAAAGATAAAAATTGAGCACTTGGTCAATTCTATTGCATACAGATTGAGGAGACAAAAGCATATACCAACTGTTTCATCATGCTGGAGGACAAGTGGGGGAAATGATCATGCAATTATATTCTAAATGGCCTAATTATTAAAATTAGAATGATAATTATCTTCCCTTACCAAATATTGTACACGATATTTGGCCCGGTTTTGCTAACTGTTGAGAAACTGTCACAGTTTTGAGATCATTTTAGGGGTGTCCAGCCTCCCCCGCAAGTTAGGCTCTTTATTTTGGATTTTTTTGACTTAGACTTCTTCCACCCCTGTGCCTGCATGCACATGCCACTTGTGGGGTCACTGAGATCTCTGGAATGAAGGCCATTTGCACTGCTGCATCCACTTACTGTTTGGCCAGAACAAGTTGCCTGCACATTTGTAGGGAAATCTAGTGCAAGGAGTCTCTGAGAGAGAGAAAAATGCCCCCTACTGCATCATTTATCCCAGGGGATGGAAAAGGAATGGAAGCAAAGAATGCAGGACTTCAACTAAGCAATAAAATAAAACAAAATCCATCAGCTGAAAATATCATTCACGAGGAAAGGAAAAAGCAACACAATTATTTTGTTTTTCATTTAGGATTAAGATGCACAGTGAGTACATTAGAGTCCTGTCTAACCAGCTTTCTGTTAATTCTCCACTTTAATATTGGTGAGCACTGAGGTTTAGCCAATGCAACTTGCAGAGAGAGCAAACTCTTACCCCACCAGGTAGAGCTTCAGCCATTTATTAATTTGTAATCTCTGCCAGCCGTGCTGAGCACTGGAGTTGGCAGAAAACAACGTATTTAAAACTCATTATTTTAGAAGCAGTGCAATGCTAGTGGAAGAGGACATTTTCTATGATTAATTAAGATAATATTCAGTTTATCACACGGTAAGTCGCTCAATTTATCTTCTACAATAGCATTCCATTTTGGTGGAGGTAACCCATTTAATATCATACCCCATTCTTCTTCTTTGCCTGCAATAAATCTTTCACAAGATTAATGTCTTGAACAAACACAGCGTTTCAGCATGGACACCAACAAGACAGGGAATCAGCTCAAAACTCCACAAGGGTTTGGTAGCATTGTTAGCTCACAGTCTGAATAGTTCTCCAAATACACTGCCAGTTTGCAGACCATCATCCTGCACAGCTGGGGTATAAAGCACTGACTCAGGAAAGTGGGGTTCATTACTAAGCCCTCCTCTCTCCATAACCACCTTAAACCCAGCTCCAAACTGTGGAGAGTTGGCCTTTCAGCATATAAATGTAACCCAGTTCAGCTGAGATTAAACTCTGGGGTTACCTTACCTGCCTAATTCAGCTGAGCAGATGAACAAACATATGCCACATCTTCCAACCAAAGCACCTCCTTCACTGGGAGGATGTTCTCATCTTTCACCACTATTCTGCAAGTAAGACAGTGTTGCAAAAGCAGTAATCCTTCTCCAGGATCTTGGAGGGGGAACCCAAACTTATATTATACTTTTATATGTGCACCTGTTTTAGGAGGTCAAGATGTGTTTTATCAGGTTCTGGAACAAGAATGAAACAATCATTTCTATCAGGTCTCTCAGGAAAAACAAACTAAAATTTAAGCCAAAGTTAAAAACACAAAACCAAGCCTTCCCCCTCACCAAGCATTGATATAAAAAATACAACTTCTTCTATATTTGAAAAAATATGTTTTGTTGGCCACAATTTAAAACCACACTGCCATGGGGCTTGTAGAATATATAGTATTTATTTAATATATCTTTATGAGGCAAAGTTTATAGCTGATACATGTTTTTAAACAAGACTTATCTCCCCCACCCCTATCCCCCACGCTCCAGCGAGCTGTTGAAGCACTCTGCAGATGTCTCCTCTCTGTGGTGGCTTTGCATGGCATTGGTGTCAGGGGCTGCACCACACATCACTCTGCCAGCCCCTAAGCTCAGCACCACACTGTGGTACCACAGGCAGCCAGCCACCCTGGGCAAACAGGGCTTTGGTGAAGCTGCCCCCAAGTCAGGCTCACCTTGGGGAGAGGCAGAGAGCTTTATGGTCCAGGTACCTCTGAGCACCCTGGTAATGAACCATCTACTGCTTTGCAATGCTCAGAGGCTATTTAACCTTTGGTTTCCCCACCCCACAGGACTCCGCTGGCTCAAACCCATCTCCTCCTGGCAGCACCAGGGCTGCACAAAGCTACTCCATGCATGGCACCCAGCAGAGTGCCTGCACTGGGGACCTGCAGAAACATCATGTCAGCAAGTCCATGGCCATCAAACTGGTATGAAAAGACAAGGGTTGTTGACCCTGCCCTAGGACCTCAAACCTGCCCTCAGCCCTGGAAAGTAAAGTAGTCTACTTGGGCTTCGAGGAGAAGGGAAAATTCACCAGCAAAAGAGTTATTTTGCTCCCAGCTGCTCCCTTTGGAAGCTGGTTCAAAGGGAGAGAGCTCAGAAACATGTGTCACCACCTTCACTCCCTGATGGTCTCTCCCTCTCATCTCTGCCCAGCTGTAAGCACTGGCCAGTCTCCTTGGCTAGTGGGGACCAGTACCTTCCAAGTCCAGTCTCGTCTCGTTGGGCGCACAGCCATGGCTCTAGCAGGTCCACAGACCCTGGCAGGGCAGACATATGCACCAGCCTGGACTTCCTCCGAGCTCCAAATGCAGTTGGAGTCAGCTAAACACTGAGCTTTTAAATGAAACCAGCGGAGCCACCAGCACATGCTGAGCAAATTTGGAGCTTGCTGAGGTGTCACAGACAGCACCCACTAAGCCCAGGTGCCATGTGGGTCACTGCCACACAATCTTTTTCTGACAGATTTGTATCAAGGCATCACATACCTAAAATGAACTGTCCTTTACTAATAATGCCAAACCCTGTGCTGCTCTTCTGCAGGAACTGTCCATAATCAAGGTCAAATATAACAAATTTTACAGCAGTTTTCTGCTGCAAGAGGAACAAACTGATGGCCTACTCTGATGTCCAAACCCAAAGGCAGTGGCACCAAGAATGATCTCCCCAACACTCTCTGTGACCTGGTATGAACCCTGGGATATGCAGCAGAAGTGCTGTTACTGCAGTGGCAGTATGATCTGAGGTACTCTGCAGCCATTTGCTTTGGAAACATCATGAGGGGGAGTTACTCGAGCACGCCTCACTGCTACTGCATTTTTCTAACTTCAAAGAAGACAAGTCACGATGCCCAGCCATCTGGCCAGCTGTGAAGGACACTGCCCAATTCATACAAAACAGACAAAATATATTAGTTATTTGATTATAAGTTAAATAAATAAAGCCCAAAAATAAAAGCCCCAATTCTGATGAGAATTTGTTTTCCTACTTCAGTATTTAAAAATACAGATTTATGACTGATCAGCTACAGGTAATCTTCTGCATCCTTTGTGGGAGGGTATGAGAACACTTTGACAAAGTGTTCTGTCAATGTTATCACCATGATAAATGGGCTTCATCCCTGCATACCCGTAAGAAAGCCCTCTTAGTACCTTTCCAGGCTAGGAAATCTTCCCTGATCTCTCTGTGGCTTTATTTTACCTCTTTTGCTGATCACATGGGTTATTTGTTTGTTTTTTTTCTTTTCACTAGGTACTGGACAGGAGGACAAGGAAGCCTAGAGCTTTCCATTGCCTTAGGATGCTTCCATTTTTTTCAGAGTAATAATTATTTGGCCTGGAGGAAGAGGAGTAAAAAAGGGTAAAGCCATAAGAAATCTGACAATACTGGCATCATGAACCTGAATTACTACAAAATTATTACCTTATAAGTAAAACATTCAGGTGAGGTTTTCCCTCAAAGGATCATCTGTACTACTTGTAGAATCATCCTTCTAGAGTGATATTCAGATACTATTTTCCCTTTCTTTAGAATAATTTGCAAGTCACATTTAGAGCTGTAAAAGTGGCCACCACTTGCTCAGCATTAACCTTTTTATGTGACCATTATGACCACCCTTCCTGGCTCAGAAGGACCTGGCAGCACTTGCAATGATGCCCATAGGTGGTACTTGACATGAATGAAGTGAGCCTGTGTTGAGTAACAGGAGGTGCTGCAGTGGATGAGTGCTTTGTCTCCATGGCTCCCCTAGTGATAACCCAGATATTGAAGGTACATGTCCCACTCACACTCCTGGTGTCATTAAAATGGGTTCAGCCTAAACATAAATCTTGATTAAAGGAAGTTTTTCGTTCATTCTCCAGCATGTCCCACAAGAACCAAGTGTCTCCTGTAACTTTGGCCAAACATATGCATGCAGTCAAAATCTGCCTTCTGTAATTCTGAGTTCTATCAAAGTTCCTTCAGCAACAGGAGCAACAGGCTTCCACCATACTCTTCTCCAAGGGACAAGGGTTTCTTTCCACTGGTGACTGAATGCTATGTTTGGTCTTTCTCCTGGACTTCCTGAAACCGTTTCTCCAAGCGATCCAGTTTGGCCAGATTCTCCTTCAGCAACTTGCTGTTTGGAACCAGCTGTAAGGCTTTCTTGTAGTAGCCACGGGCAGTGACATAGCTCCCCTACAAAGAAAATGAGTAACAGCTCTCATTTGCATTCCCTGACACAGAAAGTTCATTCCTTGGCAATGGTAAAGACCATAATAAAAAGGAAGAAGAATTTCTAAAACTTGATATTGTTAGGTAAGAGGAATACTTCATTATGAAATGGTTCACCAAGTGTCATCAGCCTAAATTTGATCAAACAACACATGGCAAGAAGTAGACTTAGAGTTTTCCACTATGTTGTTCCAGAAGAGTTAATTTTACTCAGCAATAGGATAGCTTGAGGGTATCACACAATGTGACTCCTTATCATAAGGAGTCATAAGGAGATGCAAATCATAATGATATGCTAAACTATTCAAAAAGATAAGCAACCACAGGGCAGGCTGTCTATTTCCATAATTTCATGCTAGTATTCTGCATCAGACATGTTTATTAAATTAATCAGGAATCTTAAAAAGTCAACTCACAGTGACATTTTTCTAAGGTAGGTCAACAACTAAGCAGGAAATCTTTAGAGGTGGGCATGTTCTTTGCAGCACACCCACTTACAATAGGAGATTTACATTACAGGATACATATTCCCAAGCACCTGGTTGGGAAATTCTAGTTGAGCTGGACAGACTTTTCTCATTTTTGCATAAAAATATGGCAGGGACAGTCACTCACTGTTCACAAACATGCAGACTGTGGCAATTTGAAACAAATTCAGGTTTATATCCTGAGTACTAGACTCTGCACTTAAGACAGCTTAAGGAAAAGCAAACCCATCATACCTTGATGTGCTCAATGCCTCCCATATTCATCCAGGCCTGTGCTTGGTCTGGGTTGAGCTCCACAGCCCGTTTATAGCTCTACATAAATATGAAACATTTTTAGGTTAACAATCTGACTCTTCAAACCAAACCAGTGCTGGAGGGGAAAGAGAAACAAAGTTTCCTCTCCTTCTGAAACCACTTAGAATATAATTTCAACTTCTTCTCATACACAGCGCACAATTTGTACAGCCACTTGCGTAGAGGTTCCACAAGGACCTGAGGGCAGTGCCATCCCTCCCCCCCGCTTCCACTACTGTGCATGGGAGGAGAAGCAGCACAGAGCTTCTAGACTGTCAAACAGCACTTTTTTTTTTTTTTTTTTTCTGGTGCCATCACAGGAAAGGATTCAAATCAGGATTGGACACCCCTATGGGTATTGGAATATTCAGGAGTGTTCCAATAATATTCTGTGGTGGTATTTGACACTAACATAATTTCTGAGTTATCAAGCCTCCCACCCCCAGGATAAGCCAATCTCTCAGCTATTAGGTAATGAGATGAGATGTAGCAACATGGTGGGCTCTCACAGGGCTCCAGGCTTTCAGCTGAGCCACCTGGAATTTGCCATCAACAGCAAGAGGGGCTGGATGGACCAAGGGTCTGGTCAATGAGAAAAGGCTTGGGCTCCTCCATAATCCCACCATAACTCTTTACTTAACTTCTCAGAGCAAAGAGCTGTATTTCCACACAGGAAGGAGGAAAAATGTTGCAAGTTAAGTCTGGCATAGTTAGCCACTCCACAGCTTTAGCTGTACCACTGGTGAACTGCTGAGCTCCAAAGGCCAACAGTCAGGGTGCATGCACCAGGGAGTATTAGATGCAATGAGCTCTTATCTTTTAACCTGTAAAACTACCCATAGGACTTAGAGCAGTCATACCTCAAAAGCCTTGTCAAGGAGGTTTTGTTCTCTTAACTGGTTTCCTTTAGTGAAAAAGAGCTCTGATATGACTTTTGGATCCTTTGGTTTCAGCTGAAGAGCTTTTTCTATAGCTTCTAGTGCCTGTAAAAAACCAAGAGGATATTGTGTTACTGCATTCTGCATCTTTCCACTTCTCATGCTCTCCTCATCACTATGGCCCCCCAGCATAAGAGTCATCTTCTCCTTCCCTTGTTTGCCTCACACTGTTAACACGTGGAAATTAGTTTTTAGATGCCTGTGGCTGATGGGCAGTGGGGCTGACAGCAACAGGAGCAGTAAGTGATAAGAAACCACACTACTTAGCTCCAGTCCCAGTAGACAGATGAACAGAAGTATTTTACTGAATAAAATAATCTACTGCATGTGCACTAAGAAATGTGACATGTCTCTGGAGAGATGGTGTGTGAAATTCAACCTGAACTGTGTGTGAGCCCTCAGGACAAGGGCAGCCCATGACCACAGTACCTTGGCATAGTGCTCCTGCTTGCTGTAGATGGCTGACAGAAGACGGTAGCACTCCAGACACTCCACATCCTCATGGAGTATGTGGTTCATCATCTTTTCAGCTTCCTTCGTCTGACCCATCATTGCTAAAACCTGAGCCTATGGAGCCACATTACAAAAAGTTCACAGCTGTAAAAAGCTCAGTCCTCCTTAACACGTGATGCTGTATCAGGCAGCTGGTTCTCCACTTCCACGGCCCTGCCCGAGCTCAGCCCACACTCACCAGCGCCAGTCGGATCTCCTTGTTCAAAGGCTGCAGTGATGCTGCTTCTCTGTAAACCTGCAACGCTTCCTCATACCTCCCCGTGTTGTAATACAGAGCCCCCAGAGGGGACAGGATTTCAGCCTTCCGGGATACCTTCAGTGCCCTGGAATTTGGGAAAAAGAGATGCTTCCAGATGGTGTGGGGATGAAAGCACAACAGCAAGGTGTGTTGTGTGCTGGGATGGAGCAGTGAAGGTCTGCACCCTGCTCAGCCCACCCTGGGGAGCATAAACATAAGGTCCCAGGGAGGGACGAGCATGCCCATAGCACTAATTTCTCTGGCCACCTGAGAAGGGGAGAGGGCCACCTCCAAAGTGCACATGAGCATGCAGCAGGAATGGGGATGGCTGACAGCGGCAGAGCCTGGGGAGTGTGAGCACAAAGCTGGATGTCAGAAAGGAGGCAAAACTCCCACTCCAGTCCACCCAACTGCATACTGGGAGTCAGTGCCTGCCTACTAGCACATTGCTGGGAAGTGCCAGAGTTCCTGATGGTGCCAAGGTTTTGGTGCTGGGCTGTGCAGCAGTTCTGGCTGTTACTGGTGCAGCACACACAGACCAGCTTCGAGCAGGGCTGGAGTCATGTAACTTTGTTGTTACAGAATCCCCCAGCCAAAACCAGCATCCTGAGGGCTTGGGAATGGTCCAGGGAAGTCAAAACTGCCTAAGCCTCTCCAAGCACTCTCCCAAAATAGTCATTGCAAAGGTAAATCTGGTTTCAAATTAATGGAGGAGGAAGGGAGAAAAACTCAAACATGTACTGACAGATTCATATATCAGAGGCTCATTAGCAGAGACAAGCCGTACAGGGGGAGGAGGGAAACCTCTGTGTCCCATCCCAAATTCTTACCGTTTGTACCACACTTCAGCCTCTTTGTTCTGCCCCAGGGAGCGGTGGAGCCTGCCCAGGTTCACCATGGCCACGTGGTGAGTGGGGCTGAGGTGGATGGCCTGCCTGTAGTGGGACACAGCTCGCTCGGGAGCCCCTGGAGAGGAGAGCAGCTATTAAACTGAGGCATCAGAAAAACCCTGTCACAAATTCAGCACAAAGTAATGTTCTGGGTTTTCCTTCAGTTATTGCTCTATGCCTGGGAACCATTTTGAGAAAGAAATCCTGCCTCAGCCTTTCTAGAGATTAAAAAATTGCTGTCCAAATTTAAGATCTAAGTTCCAGTATCCAGAGATGATCCTGCAAAATAGATTTTTCTAGAGGTGTGTTTTCACAAATAGAGTGTACAGTCACCAGAAGACTGATGACAGAAAGCATTCTCCTATCATGCTGCCAGAAATAGGGGGGATGCACTCCCCTTGCTAAGGACATAGCCCCTCCCACCCCCCCAAAATGGATCTCTTGTGAGAGCATCCGTCCACCCTGTCCCACTGGAGAGATGGGCGATGGAAAGGCAAAGAACAAGCCATGCAGCATTCCCCAGAACCTCACAAGAGCTGTAACCAGTTTCAGGTCATTCCAAACAGAGACTATTTCCCTCCAACTCTGTTGCATCGTCCCTGCTTAGTCTCTGTGCATTGGTCAACAGGACAGAGAGTAGCTGCCAATGCCCAGCTAATTCCCACCTCGGGGCAATACATCCCAGAGCAGAGGTGTCCAGGTGGCTACTCTGGAGCAGGCGGGCACCTCCTCCGTGCTGCAGAGGAGCCATTGGGTGGCACTGCTCCGCTGTGTGAGAGGATCTGCCCACCTAAGGTCCTGCAGCCCACGACATCACCGAGAACCACAACCAAACACGGCTCCCTGCAACAAGGAAGGTCTCAGACCCGCACTAGCCCAAACAGTATCTTCTTCTTTATCTAAATAATGGCTTTCCTCAAGAAGGATCTTGCAGCATTTTCTGCAGGCAGGGCCTGCTACAATTTATCTGCTAAATAAATTAATTTAGCCCAGCATGAAGTTCCAGCATCTCAGCAATGTGGATGTTGTACTTTTAACCCCAGTGCTTGTTTAATTGGTTTGCACACTTTAGACCAGATAATCTCCTGATGAAAAACAATACTCTCAGAGCTTTGTCCACCAATAGAGCTTTTAACCATTGGCATTTTTTAAGCCAAATTACTTCACAATTTCTTTAATTCAGTTTCTAGCTGGAAGGCAGACCTTGAAAACAGTCTGCACGCACTGGGGGACTGAACAAATGCTGCTGTGGGAATTTTAGTTTCATGGCTTTTCAGATCTAGTTTGGCTTTTCCAGTACTACCTATTCAACACAAAAGTAACACTTCTCAATGGATCTCCTTTACAGGAAAGAGGAGGGATGTCTGTAGGGAGATTTAGAAAGCACTTAAGATTCATCCAAGGCCAACGACACACCTTTCAGGGTAGGACTTTTTCAAAATGTCCAGAAGCAGCCTTAATCTTCTCTCACTCATGAGCAGGCAGATGTTTTTGAAAATGATATCTACAAAACACCCGGGGAAGCAGCTGGGCATGCACCTCAGTCCTTAAAGTCTGTCAGTGCTCCCCAGCTCAACCCTCAGGGCTAACGTGCTCTGTTAAGGGAGACACATGGAGTGCCTAGAACCACTGCTGAGCTGTCCAGTTATGGCTTCCCAGAGCTGACGCTTGTTGGAGGCTTCTTCCACAAAATCCTGCAAGTTAATTGGCATGGTTCTTCACAGCATCTCCCCATGCCCTCTGGGAAAGAGCACAGCCTGTGCCAGGCTCACTACCAGACACTTCCTTCAGACCCCGCCATGTCTCCTCATGTGTCATGAGGGTTATTTACACATCATGCCTGAAGTACCAAAACTCAATGTTGTGGTTTTTTTTTTTCACCTGCTGTTTGTATGTAGAGAAATGTAGGACTAAACCAGGGAAAGATAGCTTTGACTTTGGCAGAACACATAAGTGAAAAAAAAAAAGAAAGCACACTGCACTGTGTTTGCACTACAATTTTTTGCAGGAATCGGACAGTTTATCTGGGTTGAGAACCAAAGGTAAATACAGCATCGGAGTGAATTTTTATTATTTGCAAGCTTGAATTTTTCCAGGGCACAAATTTAGAACCTCAACCTCTATTGCTAAAGCCATGATGCCTACTTTGATTATGAGTACTCCTTTTGCCTTTGTATTTATTTCACAACAGCACCACAGAAGAGCAATGGCTGAGCATCAGCTCAGGGGCAGGACAGCCAGCTGCAGGCTGATGAACACCATCATCCTTTCTTCCCAGAGACTGGGGCTGGGCACAGTGTTAAAGGAGCAGAACAGGTAGCAACCACACACTTTAAGTCTACAATATTTCATCACTAAGTCTTGGCTCTGTTCTGGAGGGATCAGAGTGAGTTGGTTTCTACTAGCTGTTTGTCAGACTTGGTCCTGTTTATAAAGCTGTCAATAAAAGACAGCAATTACAGCAGCATTTTTTGTTGTTGTTACATGGATGCCAGGAAGTGCCCAAGTCCAGGGAAGTTAGATAGGAACCAGGAGCTCAGAAAATAAAGGCTTTGAATGTCATTACAGAGCTCCTGAGAAATCATTTCATAGCACAGCATCTTAGGCTTTGTTTTCACACATGATTGTGGTTTAAAAGCCATGTTTGTTTTCATAGCAGTCGTGGCACTCAAAATTTAGAGTCAAAGAGCTGCTTTGTCACCAAGTAGAGCTGCAAGTGCTCCAGAGAACACAACGATCCACTTATGTGCCTTGGATGTGGTTTGATGTGGCCATGCTTCCCTAGAGAAACAGCAGTATTGTCAGGCTGCTGCCCAGCTCAAACTGAAGAGGACCAATGTCTGTGTGAAGATGGTGAGGAACACTGAAGGAAATGGACAGGCTGAATGGCAGTGCCACACAGTGCCTGCATTGATTACAAATTTCAGTACGCTGTGGCACCTCAGCAGCATGGGCATATCTATTTCCAAGCTACACTGGAGGCACATCTATTGCTTTGAAAGCTTTTGAGACCCTTTTAGATGTGTACTGCTGAATAAAACAAATCAAAGCAAATAAGGCAGAGAGGGAAAATCCCTTGCTCCTTCTCACTTACCCGTATCAACCAAGAAAACACCGTAGTTGTTATGCAGATCGGAGCTCTCTGGACAATTCTCTATGCCAGCCTTATAGACCTCCTCTGCTTCCTTAAGCCATTCCTTAAAAGAGAAAGACATTTCTTAGCTGTGGCAGAAAGGGTGTCAGCATCAATTGCCACATACCTGCATTTTGTGACAACTCCTGCACTGCATGGGAAGCGTGGGGTGCCAGCCCACCCCACATTCTAGGAAGCCAAAATTGTAACCCATGGCATGGATGCAATAGAGCTGCTGTCAGGTACCACAGAGCAATTCAGACAGCTTTGCTCCATAGATTTGCAATTGGAGCTCCCTGTGAAACAAAAATAACAGCTGGAAAAGGCAGCCCCTGTGCAACATCAGTGAGCCTCGGCTGGGCACGCACCCAGCCAAGAAACACACAGCAACAGGGGTCGTGCTGGTTGTGTTGAAAAATACCTGTCATCTTGGAGTGGACATATTTTAATGTATCTGTTTAATGAGCATCTCGCTGGCTAATTTCTCCCCTCTGGAGCTCTGCTGCTCCTTCCCTAAACAGCGGGGGAAATACAAGGAATGAAAGCTTGGTGTGTATGACAGCTGGGGGATGGACAGCTTGTGCAGGGGGGTGAGGAAGCTGGAGGGGGATGGCAGGCAATGAAAGAGTGGGGAAAATCTGACAGGTTCAGATCAAAACCAGGGGTTGTCAATGCACAAGATGTAGCTCACTAAGATTGATGGGGTGTGCCACTGTGCTCACTCCTAGATGCACGGAGCATTTTGCATAGATTTCAAGGAGGTTTGTTGGTGCCAAGCATTTTTGGAAAATATAGCTCTGTTCTTTGGGGACACTGCAGTACACTACAGAAAGTGTCCCAATGGCTGGGCTCTGTCTAGCCTGAGCTATGTGCAGCCCAGCTCTGAAATGAAAATAAAGTACGTCATCTGGATCAAACAGCAGCTTCAGATTTCCATTTCCCTCCAGCCAGCCATTGCATACCCGCTGCCTGCCATGCCCATTACCACGGGTTATCACATTCTTCCTCCCCTCCTGAGAGCTTTGCTGTTGTTGGGTGAATTTATGGAAGGAGGCTATGAACAGCAGAGATGAGCAGGGTACAGAGGAGTGTCAGGCAAACCTCCAGCACCAAAGGCACTTTTTTTAATTCTTCCTGGCAGTGACAAACTCCACAGCTTCCTGAAAATGCTCCCAAGTGAAATCAGCCATCCAGGTCCCCACTGAGGAAAGCCTGGAGCCACCAAGGCAAACCTCCTGCTTGGGAGCTGAATCCACATTGAAATAAGAGGTTGGTCCATTCCCACCTACGGATTCTCCTCTCAAGCCCTGCAAACCCTGCAGGCTCCAAGGCTTTCTTTGGATTTAATGGGTGTACCTGATGGCAGCTTTTGCTCTGTAGCTACTTAAATGTGTGGATTTCTTTCTCACCTATTTTGGAACTGGAGAGCTGGAAATAATCACACAGGAAGAGTATTATTTGATGAAAGCACATGGTTTGCCGTGGTTAAGTGCTTTCACATTTACATGATAAAGGTCAGCCAGCAGAAAAGATAGTGTGTGATATAAAACAGAAAGACATTTTTAAAATGTGCTCAAGTTTGGACAGTTTGGATATATTTATGTGAGTTTGACATCATTATCCTGCGGGGTCAGGAAAAGTGTAGCAATCGTCAGAATTGAATAAAATGAAGAGTAATTATTTGAGAAAGCATCTGTGTCACCGAGACATAAACAAGCATATTTTCAAAGCTTTCTGTATTAATTTATTTTCATCTGATTTTAATTTTCAGCCAAGGAATGTGGCTTTGTGTGCACATATGCCAGTTTTATTTAATTTTATTTACTGATCATAACACCGATCTTTAAAGCATGTAAGGGCTGTGTTAAACTGAATTAGCATTATCCCATGTCAAAACATTCATACTCACCAATATTGAGCACTTTTAGCATTTGCCTCATGGTTGCATTGCTTTTCTGGCACCTAACATCCTGACCCTGCATGCCTCAGGCTCAGTGCAGAGTCTGGGATGATTTCCCTAACGAAGTGTTTGCATTAAGCGTAGTCAGAAGTTGGGAAGGGTGGGACCAGCTTTTCATGCCAGAGCTTTCTCCCTCACAGCCTCTCTCCTCTTCTTGCAAGAAAAGCTGCAAGTTCATCAAGGCTTGATTCTCATTAACACTTAATAATGCCACTCCCAGACTTTCATGGCACATTCATCAACTTCACAAAATTCAGAAGAATGTCTTTAAAAATGTATGATATTTAAAAAAATACACATCTGAGGATCTCAGTTGAACTCCAGGAGTTTTAAATCTGGCTTTTTTTATGGCTTGTTCTTTTCAGTCTGGTTATGCCTGAGTAGGCTCTACTCTGCAGTTAAGGGGGTTAAATATTTCTTTTTCTTAGTATAGGCTGATATTATTAAACACACACAAAATCACTCGAATCCAGAAACTAGGGCCTGAAAAGAGCCATCAAATAGGATGAGATAGCTGACAAAACTGCAAGAGCTGGGACGAAGGTGCTGCTCAAGTGCATCACAGTAAATCCTGGGGACTCAGTGTCAGAGGAGTGTTGTGAAAACAGTGAACAAAAATACTTGATTTCTGATAGTAGCACCACTGCAGTGACCATGGAAAACAAGGAAAGCAACACATTGTGACTGAGTTACATTACCACGCAGAAAGAGCAGTAAGAAGGACAAGCATTTATAAAAGGCACAAACAAGCTAAACTGTTTTATACAATGTAGTGGTGTTACTTTTTTTTCCACATCACCTTTGGCTTCAGAATCAACTATCAAGCAGAGAAAAGGGCAATTACATCAAGTTGAAGGCTAATTCCCTGGTGCAGGAGACATTTATCTTAGGAGCATTTTTTACTGATGAGGCAGGAAAGGACCCATAAGCCCTATTTTGGATTCAATGCCTTTAGAATAGGGAGGAACATGCTGTGCAGGACTGACCAAGGCAATCTCGGCACTATTTCACTGAGCCGTGTCCACCCATTTACCTCATTCTTAGCTTTAGTGCAAAGCTGGATGAGCAGCAGTTTTTCCATGGGCACGGTCATCTCATGTGAGTTATTTTAATGTGCCACATACGGCACATCAGCCCACCTGTATCACATCCCAGCAGGAGGAAACTAGTTTGTGCTCCCTTCCCCGAGGCTCCACAGCGACGCTGTCCATGCAGACTACTGCACACTGCCTGGCATCACACACACCCCTGCAGCTTTGAGACAGACTCTGCTCCACAAGCACACGGAAAAACGGGTTTGTAACTTTGAGCCGTTTCAGACACTATTGCTTGGACAAAAAGGAAATCCCAAAAGTCCTGTCATCATCCTTTGGGATGAAGATGCCAAAAGTTCTGCCTGTACTCCTCCAGGAAGCACGCAGCATTAGGGTGTGATTCCACAGCCCATAGCAATGGGCAGCAGAATGTATTTGTAGGCTATCCCCTGCTGTGGTTGCTAGGGTGGGTGTGGGAGACAGGAGCTGCACAATCAGGTAGCCATCTGCTGTGGCTGAACATGAGAAGGCTTTAAAAGGCTGCAGGAAATGGCTATTTTCTGAGGAAATTGTACTATCTTTTTTCCTACTGCTTACTAAAGTCACAAGAGGGTGAACAATCTATATGTAAGAGTAGGTGAATTACTGCTGGACTTAACAATAGCATTTTCTTTGGGCAGAAGGCCTCGGGACTCTATAGTAGTTTTATTGCTCTGTTGACCTTACAATCGATTATTTTAATTAATTTCAATTAGGATTAAAACCAGATATTACCGCAGAGAACTGATTTCCTATAGACTTTTGCAGGAGAATCTTAATTGACAGGCTTATTCAAACAACAGCTCCCATTCAACAAATGGGAATTTTCAATTCATTCATTATATATTTCTAGGTCCCTGCAGCTGATACAGATAATATTCAAATATTTGAAAGTCACTTAAAAGGGAAAATAAAATAGTACATCTTTCAGTAATCCACATATATCATAGGTGAGTCTTCCCTCACAGAGCAAAGATTTCACTAACCGGATTAATGGAAAACAGGGAAAGTTCACACTCTTTTGCTTTGCCTGTATTTGCATTCGATAACCTTTTAAGAACGCTTAAGCACCTCATGCTATGGAACAGTTGGGTATGAAACTTAGGGAAGAACAAAATCAGGCTTTTTTTGAGGAGATGTGCTGGAGCTGTGCAGTTACGAGGACCCCGCCACTCACACCCATAGCCCCAGACTGGGATCACTGGTTGTGGCTGCAGTCTGTGGGAGCAGCACCTGAAGCACAGCAGCCTTTATCTGCTGCTGCAGGTGTGTAGAAAAGCAGGGCTTGGTGGTCTTAACGTGGACACCCACGCTTCCTGGCTTCTTCTGAATGCAAGTATTTTGTGCCTCAATTTCCCTTTTCCTCCATGGGGACAGTATTTCACCTCACAAGGATCCTGTAGAAATAACTACAGAGAGCAGGGAGAGCCCCAAGTAATGAGCACGGGGAACAAGCCCAGATGAGTAATCCTGCCTCCAGAGTGCAGCCCGGGCCATGCGCAGTAAATGAGGCCTGGGGACACACATTGAACAAGGAGGTTCAACAGAATAATCAAACAGCTGCTTGTTAAGAGCAACACAAAGCCAGCGAGCCGCCCCACCTCCTCAACAAGATCCTCTACCGAGGTAATGAAGGGCCATATTCTCATGCATGCCTACGAGGGGCAGGATACGGGCTGCAGAGGCCACCTGGTTTCTGACACTTCTCAGCTTTGGAGTGATTTATTATGAAATCTCAAGGTTATCTACGTAGGTGTGTGGATCTGAGGGAGAAGCGCTTGCCTGTTCTGCTGTCACAGCTTTCAACGTGCGATGGATTAAGACTTCACCATAGACGTGGGGAGCTGCAGAGAGAATCACAACTTCCACAGTGATTTAATTCAGAGCCACATCACGGGGAAGGGATTACTCACTGCAAATGAGTTGCCTCCCATGCTGAAAAAGTCATCTCTAAAGCCACCCAGGAGCTCTCTGCCGACAGCTGTGGACCCACGCCTGCCAGCACACATGTGCAAGGTGAGGGTGCCCCAGTGGGACGTGCAGGAGGTGTTGTGGCACAGGAGGCACGAGAGCCCGAACAGTGCCCTTACCTGTTCAGCCAGCAGCGAGGCCAGGCTTGAGTAAGCATCTGCAAACTCCGGGCCGTACTTAATGGAGTCCCGCAATAAGACTACAGCTTCCTCCTTCTTCCCTTGGGACCTGAAGGACAGGGAAGGAGAGGGGGAAAAAAAATTATCATTCCTGTATGAACATGTTTAGGTCACCCACTGATTAGCTACTTGAAAGAGAGGTGAAAGTCCCCAGCTCAACCTTTTCAACAAAGACTGAATGACCCGCTCGTGCCTCCTCTCCACAGTGTGCGTACCCAGCCCTCGGCCCATCACTGTATCCCTGTGATTCTCAGGAGCTGGGAGGACATTGGTTTTAATGAATCATCCATTTGGTCTGCTATCCCAGTGACTGCTCTGCTGAGCACTACGCAATGATGCCAGCGAAGACAAAGCACCCCCAAAACAGTGCATCCCTCAGCCCCACACACTGAAGAGCAAAAAGTGTTTTATTTTGGCTATCAGGCAAGCAGTATAGGCCACACGCTCTGTCTGTTGAGTCATAACCAACACATTTTGTAAACTTCTCCAGTCCTACTGTATATCTCCTCTCAATATATCTCTTTAAGGGAAACACATCAAATCAAATTCTGCCCCAGTCATCCCATCAGGAGTTAAAGACACAGGAAGGATGAGACCACAGAAGTGTCCCCAGGCATGAAGCACTGCACAGGACCCTCCTAGCGATATCCTTGGGAAGTCACTAGGGATCCACTAGGGAAGGGATGCTGTCAGAGTAGCACTGGGTTTGCAGTCAGCTTCTGGAGGTCTGGCCCCATTCATGTCACTAAGGTACTGACTGACCTGGGAACAGGACTTTAGCTTTCACCCACTCTGCTCTCACATCACTAGATTGGAGACGCCAAAACATGTGCATTTCCTTAAATAAACCCCAGAGTCTTTGCATGTTCCTAGACAACAAGTACTGTTATAGATCCACATATGACTGCATTAAATTAGTACTTTGACATTAAAATATTGATTATTTTGATCTGCTTGGGATCTCTAAATAATTCCTTAGCAAGCTGATCATTAGGCTAGAAGATTCTGTTCTTCAGATCCTAAGGATTATGAAGAGAGCTAGCTGAGAAATGACTATGCTGATGAGCTACATTTTTTCCCAGTATTGCTCTGCATTTATTGCTATGGAAAACAAGAACATTTCCTGAACAAAAATCTAAGGATATTTATTTATTTGAGCTACAGTTTCTCTAGTATTACTCCCTATTTGTTTCCTTGGAAAAATGAGAATGTTTCCTCAATGAACATCTAAGGATGTTTAGCCTGACTGGAACAGCGTTTTTCTTGTGTTGAGCATACAAAGAATATGAATAACAGGGCTTACAAAAAGAAACAAAGGGCTCTGGGACACAGAAAATATGTGAACACCTTGCTGCTTTGGCCTTAGATTTCATCTGAGTGACGTGGTCAAGTAACCAGATCTTGTTTATAAGGTGCAAATTTCAGCTGATAATGTATGTGGCTTTGCAGATTTTTTCCCTTTCTAGTTGTGTAACTGGAAGAATATTTTCCCTGTGCATTAAGCTAAGTAAAACCAGTTGTGCTAGCTTTTTCTTCTTCCAGTGGTGTTCCACATAAATTACATGAATGAAGCAAAAACAAATAAAGAACCACTTTTCTCCAACACTAATTAAAGACTGGCTAGCTTGTCAATTTATAAAACTTTTGGATCTCCTGGCTGGAGTTTCATGACACATTTTTATAAATCAAAACCAGATGACCACTTTATAAAGGTATTGATGTTTGGCAAAAAAATGTAGGAAAGGCAAGCTACAGAAATAAAAGGATTAAGTGATCCACTCAGCAGCAGTAAAAGTTCCCATTAACCACAAGCTGAACATGGGGCAGCCCTCTTAATTGCTCTTTTTTTTTCAGAATGTCATTTTCTTTTTTCATTTGATCCAAGACCAATGTTTGTCTCCTGAAAGTAGGGGTAGAGAGGGAAAGATTATGGCATCTTTTTATGTGACAGACTGAATTATGTTAAAAAAAACAGATCCAGTAGTTTCTCAGAGGGCTCAAGCCTGCAAGATACCAAGTGCCCTGGCCAAGCACTTAAATGCATACTTAACTTTTATGTATGCAAGTTGAAAATTAATTACTAGCTGAAGTGCTTTCCTGGATCAAGGCCAATGCTTTGCAGGATCGAGGCCGTTGCTTATATAAATCTCACGTAATTTGGGAGAACTGGAGCACTGGAAGAACAGTCTGATATACCAATTTACTGTAAACTTGGGATCTAGAGCAGGGGAACCGAGGTAATGTATAACTTTGCTATGACAGAGAGAGGAACAAATTCAATTGACATGAGAAGTCTGTGATCACTTAATCCAATTTCTCCCCAAATTATTTTGCCTTACAATGTCTTCTCCTGACTCCCTCTTCTAGTCAATCCTCCAGCTTCCCCTCTACAATTAGCACATCAGAGCTGAGAGCAAGGAACAGCTCTTTCTACCAGGAGCATCTCTTCCGTATTTTTGCAAGTGCCCCACAGCTGGACAAGCACCAGCTTAAACCACCCCATAGAACTCTGGCAATGCACAGGGCTGTGTGTGGTCTCTCAGCACTGAAGAAAATTTAAGTTTGTAACAGAAAGAGTAGCTGAGGAATTAACACTCTACGAGGACTTCTTAACTTTCAAGATTTGGTTTATATTCTGTAGTTAGTCTGACCGCATTAAACTGGAAGCACAGAACCCAACAACAGCACCACAACTGTTCTGAACATCTCATCTTTATTTCACACCATAATTCAAGGGGAGCTTTGAGCATTTAACTCCACCTATCTGAAAGGAAGCCTCTAAACCTGTTTGACTCCCTGGTTTAAAACTAATCCAGGTAATTCAGAATCATAGAATCATTTTGGTCAGAAAAGACCTCTAAGATCATCGTATCCAACCATTAATCCGACTCTACCAAGTCCACTGCCAAATCATGTCCCTAAGCACCTTATCTACATGACTTTCAAACGTGTCCAGGGACGGTGGTTCAACCACCCCCCTGAGCAGCCTGTTCCAATGCCTGGTAACCCTTTCAGTGAAGAAATTTTTCCCAATATCCAAACTAAACCTGCCCTGGTGTTACTTGAGGCCATCTCCTCTTGTCCTATCACTTGTCACACGGGAGAACAGACCAGCACCCACCTCTCTACAACCTCCTTTCTGGTAGTTGTAGAGAGCTATAAGATCTCCCTCAAGCTTCCTTTTCTTCAAACTAAATAGCCCCAGTTCCCTCAGCCACTCCTTGTAAGACTTGTGCTCTAGGCACTTCACCAGCTTCGTTGCTCTTCTTTGGACATGCTCCAGCACTTCAATGTCCTTCTTATAGTGAGGGGCCCCAAACTTGACACAGTACTCGAGGGGTGCTGAGTACAGGGGGACAGTCACTTCTGGCTACACTATTTCTGATACAACCAGGAAGCCACTGGACTTATTGGCCAGCTGGGCATACTGCTGGCTCATATTTAGCTGGTTGTTCATCAGTACCCCCAGGTCCCTTTCTTCTGAGCAACTTTCCAGCTACCTTTCCCCATGCCTGCAGTGTTGCCTGGGGTTGTTGTGGCCCATGTGCACGCCCTGCCACTTGGCCTTGTCTGTAAAGCCTTTCTACACTCAAGCAGATCAACACTTCCAAACAACTTAGTGTCATCTTCAAACTGATTGAGGGGGCACACTTTCTCCATTATTATCCATATAATTGATGTTAAACAGAATTGGCCCCAATACTGAGCCTAGCAGAACACCACTTGTGGCTGGCCAACAACTGGATTTATCTCCATTCACCATCACTCTTTGGTCCCCGCCAAACAGCCAGTGTCTTACCCAGCAGAGCATATGCCCATCTAAGCCATGAGCAGCCATTTTTTTCATGAGAATGCATTCATTTAGATGTACTCCTTTGCCATTCATCTATACTATGTGGATGACACCAGAGAGGGGGAGGAGGCAATGCACTGAAAGGCAGGGCTGCTTTTCAGAGAGACCAGGTCAGCACATTCACATGCATACATACCCAGAAGCCTGTAGGGAAGGTAGACAGTATTCCTTCCTCTGAATAGATGAGTTGGACTAAATCTTGGCAGCAAACGCACAGGACACATTGTGTGTTACTCTATATTCAGAAGAGAATCAGTCCTTTTGAATAAACCCAAGATTTCAATGGACATTGTTTCTAAGCATTTCATTTTCCCTTTGAAAATGAAGCCAGAACATTCTTAAAGCACATAAGAGCTCTGAGGATTTTCTTCATAAGAAATAGCATACTGAATACTGGAGTGCTTTAGGTATGGATAGACACAGTACTGCAAAGAAGCTCCCCCTTTTTTGCAACAAAAAGCTGAGGTAAGTGTTTCCTTCTAATGATATTTATCTGTTTTTCAAGCTGTATCTCAATGAAATGAAATGTATACAGAGAAGTTAAATGTTTATGTAACAGGAAATTTCAAAACAGAAGACAAGGAAGCAGTATCAGGCTGCTCTGTGCCACTCATCACAGACCATGAAAGCAGAGAAAGGTATTTCTCATCTCTAGGTAGGCCACCTTCTGGGTCTATTTTAACTAAGAAATCCGTTGGCATTGTTTAATTATCTACTCTCCAATATTTATATTGGGCAAGAAAATGATGACATTCAACTTTATTTTAGGATATGTAAACAAAACCAAAGGCTTATTCAGCCATTACTCTGCAACGCTTCCCGAGAACATTCATCTTTTGGCATATCTCTGTCTTCATTACGTGCAAACAGAAAATAGAAACATCCTTTTTCATCTAGGACTGCTGAAAAAAACCAAAAACAAAAACAACAAAACCAAAAAACCTCTAAAATTCCACCTTGTGGTCCTCAAAACAAAGTTTTACTCAAGCTTAAATCATAAGCAACAGATGCTTAAACAGAGATCTTATTTACAGGGAATAACGAGAGGCAGATTCCTACATGGGAATAGTAAACCCGCCCTTCTAAAATCCTGGAGTTCCCCTTTCTCAGCACTCCGGGGAGGTGAAAACCAATATCTGCCATCAGATTTCCACGCTACAAGAAGGGTGGGCACAAGGAACTCAAAATAATTCAACTAGGAATTCCCCATGCCAGGTGGATTTGTTACATCTCGCAGTACAAGTAGTATAGTTACTGGACATGCCTTAAGTGTTTCAGATCCAGCTCTTCCTGATCTGCACCATGCACTGAAGCCTCTTCAAAGAGGACAGAAAATGATTTTATGGCTCAACCCTTTCTCCTCTCTTTGCCATATGTTAAAAATTGACACAATCTTAATAATGTCTCATAGCACAGCCAGAAAGTAGTATCTGCCTGTAATATTTTGTAGATTTTCATTTATTACCTAGATTATACTAGCATTTGGTGTCTGCGGAATATTGGTTGCCCTATATACATATGTATGAATGGGTAATTTGGAGACCCAGATAGAAAACATAAATAAAGCCAAAGTTGTAGGAAGGGGAAAGCCTGAAATCTCTGCCTCATTCCTGTCTGGCCATCTTACAAGTCACTTCAGGATCCAGCACAGCTGTTGATCTCTGCTAAGTTGGTGGATGATCCAGAAAAGGAGCTGGCAAAGGGGTCTGGGCTAGCATTTTAGGGGAGGCATTCATATAGGATCTGTCCATGCAGTGTTTGGTTTACATACGTGCCAAGCCTTCCACCCACCTCTCTACCTATTTTTTTAGCAGGTGTTTTAAAGCTGAATAAGGAGATGAGAACACACAGTTTCCATTATAATTAATACGATTGGTATGTCCAGATATACTAGGTTCTTTTGGAACCCTCCACTGAAGTCTACAAAATAGAAGAAAATGGGTGAGGGACAAGGGCAGGTGGACCTCAAAGACTTGACTTTAAAAAGTTGAGCACGAGAATTACACTTCTTTAAAATACTGCAACATACGGCATTACAGAAGGATGCTGAGCACATATAGTCCAACAGGGCACACAATATCTTAACTATTCATTAGGAAAAACATGACATATAGCACACAAACAGCAGTTCTCAGAGATGTCTCTCTTTCCTACTTGTCTCCTTTGTGCTTTGCCAGAGTAGCAAATCCAGTTTCTACTCATCTGCTGGGTCATAAGAGCCCATCAACAGGACAGATTTAGGTGTTATTGAAATGGGATGTCCTGATGCTGTTTCTGGTTTACATCTTTTTGCCTTTGTATCTCATACTAAATCAAATATAAAATCACTGAGAACAATAACCAAGGGAAATATGGTAGATTAAATGGACAAAATGTATTTTTAAACAGCATTGCTGCCTAAGCTTAATTTCAATCAACCAGATTTGATAAATAATATAAAGATCTTCTATTTCTCCTGTAATAAGACTGCCTTTATAATTTTCTCTTCCTGTCAGTATATCCATTAAAGCATTTACCTACCTTCTGTTTAAGAATTACTCAGCTGCCATCAGGTTTACTTGCAATACTATTCTGTTAACTTCTCTACTACTCAATAGAACAAGCAGAAATTCAGCAGTACACTTACTATCTGTCACACAAACTCACACTGAATGTAGCATTTCAGAAATAGAGAGATCAAGTATATTCCGATGAGACAGTGCCACTTAAAACCAGCCCAACACTAAGGCCCGATCTGCACTAAAAGATTTACCAGAGACCTAATACCAGCTTGTATAAGCAAAAATGTACTTTTGCTGCTGTAGCTTATGCAGTTCTGTCAGCAAATAACATACCATCTCATCAAAAACAAGGCTTTTTTTTTTCTGGTGCAAAATAGTGATGCAGGAATAGAGATGTCTGGGGGTGTTTAGTTGCATCCCTAGCAGATCTTATCATACTGGCAAAGCTTCTTGTGTAGATTTAAGTTCAGACTTCAGTTATAGTTAGTCAAATTAATTTGCATGATTATGATTGTCTGCTATTCTGTTTGCTAAAGGGTGACACTCTAAATAACGACAAATGAAATTAAGGGCTGATTAACTTGTTTACTTGCTCAGCAGAGTAATTGTATAGAGATGTAAGTCAGCCTTTGTCTAGAATCCAGACCCACCCCCTCTGCAATGGGGTGAACCTTCTGCTACTCTGAGCACTAACAGCTAGGTGCTTAGGCCTACACTATGCAATGACATTCCAAACAGCAAACAAGGAGAAATGGAAACTTCCAGAGAGGGATTTGTTGGATCTGTGTTATTTATTAGAGCTGCATCAGATGCCTGTCTTTGAACAACATGACTTTCTCCACTGGGAAGTCATGCAGCTCTCCATTGAGATGGGAATCTCAGGTGACTTGCTGGATTTAGGCAACTCATTTTTGATGCCTGGCTTAGAATAAGTTAATTCCCTCCAGCTGAAATACAATCGTAAACAGCATCTGAAGTGACATCACAGACAGTATAAGGATATCCCAACTAAAAAGTCCCAACCTTTGTGCTAGCACTCTCAGTTGGCAATAAGAAACAATGCCATTCCTTCACCAGCTGGCAGAAAAAAACTACTTTGGTGATTTGTGTAGAGAGAATGTGAATTGCCTTCATGCCAGTTGTGTGTTCAACTTACTTGAGCAGGTTGCCGAGATTGAAGAGAGCTCGATTGTGCTGAGGGTTTAACTGCAGGGCCCGTCTGTAGTAGTCCTTTGCCTCCACCACATCTTTGGTCAACGTCCCCAAGTTGTTGAGAGCACTTGCATGACGAGGGTACAGTCTAGAAAAAAATGAAATATCAAGTTGCAGACACTTATTATTTGATAAATAAAGCTGAGGTCACTAATGCTGCCACCACTGTTGTTAGGCACTTGGCAGAGCAAAGGTCATCTAGGAATCACTGGGATCCCGAAGAACCTTTTCAACTCCCAAAGAGGCTGCACATTAGATCCTCTCTTACAGTTCCTGTACTAGTCCAGGGCAAAAGGGAAGACTGAAGAGGTTTGAAAGTCTGTTTTACCTTCCAAGCAAAAGTGACTAAAGCAACTTGAATGTCTTTATTCAGAAGGTTTTTAAAACAAGCAAGAAGTGCTCTGTCAAAAATATGTTTCCAATGGAAATATGTTTTGACATACACAGAAACCAACACAACACTCTTTAAATGTATTTTATTTGTTTGTTTTTTAATCAGTTTTCCACGATAAAAGTGATAATAAAGTGCAAAGGGAAACTTGAAATCAGCTGTTGAACAACGTTTGCAGGACCAAGCAAAATGGTAAGAAAAATCTGGAGAAGACTGTTTAACAGTGTGGATTCCCTAAGCTTCTAGTTGTATTTTTTTTTATCACTTCATTCTGTTCTCCTTTATCTGATCTGTTGAACTTTATGTCTATCTGTTTCAGTTATAACACTACACACTGGGCCCAGCACATTGCTGTCAAAATTCTCCACAAATTAAGGACATCATGGTCCATTCAGCTCATTAAATTCTCAAAGCTCTGCTCCTACATGAATATTTTGGTTTGTAGGTCTTTCACCAGAGAACTCCGAAGGTGAAAGGGATCCAGGGCAAGATTTAGCATCCAGAACCCTTTGCGTCACAGACGGGTGAAAACCAAGGTTCATGACAACAAAGAAATAAATCTATGATGGTAACCCACAGAGGTCCCAGGCAAACTGGGAGACCAGTTGTGTGAGCATGTCTGACACTCTGGTATGAAAAAGGGCACTGGTGCTTTCCCATTGGGCTCCTCCAGCTGATCACTTCATTCGTGATAGGGAGGAAGCAGCTTAACATGGTTAAGGCTTCAGTTTGAGAAAAATCCCACTGCCACTGCAGATCTTCTGTTTCAGATGGGGACAAATATCTGACATTTCTTTGCCTTAGGTCCCTGTTCATGGGAAAGTGATGTGGAGAATGACATTAAAGCCAGCTGGCTATGAAAGCCCAAGGTACAGCATGAGGAGGGTCATTTAAAGGAAAAAGGGATTAAGACTCCATAATACAGTCTGACTCTAAAGCTTGCAACTGTTTTTAATCTGTGGCTTTCCATGGTGGTTTTTTGTTTTTTTTTTTTCCTGAAGTTGTTCATTACGTCAGTTCAGCTCTGGGATTTTCTGTGCTTAAGTACCATGAATAATTTAGCATTTTATACACTGCTGGAACATTTGTATCAGTCACATTTTTGTTCCACAGCACATAAGTGATTTTGGCAAGGTCTTACTAGGGGGTGAAGCTGGAATGCACGAAGGAATTCCAGGCAAGATGGACATGAACTGGTAACAAACCCAGAATGCTTCCTACAACTAAGAGAAGAGCCCCAAAGACCTTTTTCTGTCCAAGACCAAGCCCAGCAGACAAGGATTGCAAAGCCATACAGTTGAGGAGAGATTGCTGAAGTATGTTCAGTACAGAAGCTGTGTATGTTTTTTAAAGCTTAGCTTATAATAATTACAAAAGATAAATATAGTAACCACCACTCACAACTAACAACTGCAGACTCTGTCAACATTCCTCCTGTACAGAGAAGCATCCCATCTCCCAGAGGTAACCACTTCTGTCTCCATTCACCCACACTACCTACCTTCCTCGCTCAAGTGATTTTTGAAGTTCCCTAATAGGTCTTGTCAAAGAGGAGCAAAGAGTAGGAAATTCATGCTGAGACAGCAGTTGGCATAGAAATAGTATCACTTTCCATCACTGAAGCTACTCAGTGAGCCTGACGTGTTTCCAGATGTGAGAGATTCCCTGCACTTGGAGAAGCATCAGCAGAAGACCAGATAGTAATGAGAGTCCAGTGCTGAGTCTTGATCTTGGCCCTAAAATCCACTGGTCATTAAGACCAAGCCTCCCCAGCTGAAAGAGGCTGAGAGAAATGCTTTCCACAGCCACAGCAGGGGAACAGTGGGAAGGACCAAGCTTGCTTGCTCTTCAGCACTTAGGATGCAGCTCTGTGTGATACCTAGATCAGGATCTTGAGCAAAGAACATTCTATCTACCTTATGGTAAATGACTGAGGGTTCAGCCTTGTTTCCAATTTCTTCCACGGGATTTTCACATTGGTTTGGAACAAAAAAAGGTCTGGGAGTTATATTTTTGAGGCTTTTTTTTCCCAGTTGGCTATGATAAATGCTGTGCACTACTTCTGTCAGTACTCACACATAAAAACAGTTCTGATATCTGACATGAAGCTGCTTGAGTTATGAGTGGGCAAAAGTATTTCAGACAATCCCTGGGAAAGTCAGAAAGAGATTAACATTTTACAGCCCTATACCTGACAGTTTTGCTCTCAAACTTTCAGAAATTAATTCTGTTCTTGGCCTCTAGTGCTCCTATGACATTTTAGGCACGGGAGATTTGCTTGCACCGGTTTGGAGAGGAATGAAAACTCAAGATTAAATAAGAGAACTGATTTCACCTTTAAATTGCACAGTTCTGACCAGCAGCTCCATAAAGACACTTCTGAGCTCAGTGCTAAAACCCCTGAACAGCAGATTCCAGGATACAAGCACGTCTTCCATGTATCCTGGGCTCTATTTCTTGTGTTTTACATTTATTCATTACATTTCATTGCCCTTTCCAAGAAACAGAAGCAAAAACTCAGAAACTAGATAGCACAACTTGTCAGCTTAAACCTGCTTAGCATCTAGCCTGAAGAACTTCCAACATTTGCAGTTTTACAGATCTGAAAAGAAATCTGAGCAGAGTAAGATAGGGCAGTGGTGTTGGGGTTTGCCATTAGGGTTCAGTTCTTTACAGTTTTATTTGGAATATTACTTTATTACAATGCTAAAGCAAGACGCCACTCAACTGGGTTCATCAGAGAGCATAACTAAGCCCTAAGAGAGCACCACCTCCAGGAAAGTACTCAGAGCCAGAGCACTTGACCATCCATGCTGTTATACTGTTAATGCAAGCCCTAACAGTTCCACATCACCTTCAGAGAGTTCCCTGAGTGGTTCAGGGCTAAGCCCAGACCAGGATTTGGTCCCAAAAGCCAGCTTGGGCTCAGCTGCTGTGCCTCAGAGGATGCTGACTCTTACTGAACACTTGCAGGTCAATTTATGCCAGTCAGCCTCAGGGCTGGAGAATGGGGCCCAGGCCCTTTTTTATTTATTAATATGGATGATGACTAAAGGACTAATGGCCTTATTCAAACTACTCTCTGTTCATGCACACCCAATAGTGCTAACAACAGCTTCCTGGGGACAAAACCAGAGTAGAACAAAGCCTTGTGGCTGGATTTACAGAGCATCATAACACTTGACCATAGCTAACTAATTAAAGCAACATCTATTGAAGAAATCTCAAAATATTTCTGCAAAACTTGCAGATACACCATTTGCAAACTGTTTTGCTTTTTGTGTGATCACATTTTTTAAATGTGATCTATTATTTTAATGAATGGTCACACATATAATTTTTTTTCCATTTTTATGTTATTGGGAGGTTTGTCCTGTTATTCAAGACTTTTGTAATTGGCTGCAATGATTCCCAATGTATACCTTGCTTATTTTGACCATAAGCTCTCTGGTGCAAAGATTGTCTCTTCCCCACACGTACTTATTTCTTGGAAGGGTCAGAAACACATCACCAGGACAAGAAGGTCTCCAATTAACCTGAAGTGTCTTCACACCACAGTAATGACAGTATCCAGAACCCAGACCTTGTTTTACAAATAGCCAGAACACTCTGAGGTGCAAAGAATCATTTGTTGGAACATAGATACCTTGTTTATCAACTTCTCATGAAAAAAAAAAAAAAAACAAAGCTTCTATCTGGACACACACAGAGCTGTATTTTTCTCGCCACCTCCACTGATAATGGTAACAGTCTGCAGGCAATATCCTTCTTGCTATGCATCTGATTAGGTAGAAATTCCTCTAGGCTTCATCTAATCAAATGCAAGTGCTGCATTATTTATGAAAGAAAGCTGAATTTCATTAAACTTAGTCTACAAGAAGCAGTTTATGTAAAAAAAATCAGTTTCTCTTTTCTTCAAGAAATCAGAAGAGTTTTCCTTAAAAACCTACATTCACAGGTAATTATAATAGAAGTCTTGAAACAGCAAAATTACTTTAAAAAAAAAAAAGCTAAACCAGTCCATAAAAATATATTTTAAACAGACTGGAATTTCATTTCTAAAGAGAAGACAAGTGGGATATTTCCTTGTTGCAGAATGAATAATTCAAATGATTCCTCCAGTGCTGTATCTGCAATTGTCAGAATAAATTTAAGCATCTTTCCCTTTAACTATTACAGGTATACACTGCACAAGAACTCCTGTTAGTAATTATCCCCACTTATTTTAGGCTAGCAAAATTCTCTCTAACACCACTGAACAAAAGCCTTATTGACTTGCACAGTCCGGTTTCACAAAAAGATACCAGGTATAAAACATACAGTCATCAAAATGCTGATGGCCATTGATTTTGCTGTTTAATGCTGCTATTACCTGAAACATTAGTTTTAAAAAGAAAAAATTTGATGGGTTTTATTTGGCAACATATCTGAACTACAAGATAATTCCAGAAAAAAAGAGAAAGGGAGGGAATTTGTTGTCATGACTACAAACTATAATCCACCAAGAATTTTAATTCTTTTAATTCAGTTTGAGAGAGACCACTTAAACAACTGGCAATCTCTGCTTGCAGTCCTGCCTTTAAACAGCCCTTAGTCTGGTGCCAGAATTATTCAGGGGGCAAAAGGCACTAGTGTGTCAACTCCCCACTTGCTCTAAAGAGCGTTCATTCTGTGAGTTTTGCACAGCCATCACTGCACAAGGGCAGACAAAGACAGGGCATGAGGCCAGACTAACCTGGGAAACTACCCCAAACAGCATGTAAAAGGCTGCAGCACCGACTTCCAGAGGTCCAGGCAGGTCCTTGCAGCCACCACATGATAAAAGAGGTTATTGAAGGCAGTCCAGAGTCAGCTCTCAGAGCTGGGGCAGTCCTGAGATGTCACACGCTGGAGTGGCTCTCCTTGATGCCCCAGCCCGTGCCTAGCCCTTTGACCCCCTCCAACCATCAGTGACAAGCCTGTCAAAAACTCATTCCCAGTGTCTTAAAACACGAGTCCTTAAAGTCAACATTGGCCGTCATTAACCTAACAGCCATGCCACAGCAGCACCAGGAGAGAGAAAAGACCTGTCTGCATCACCTTCATCTTGCACAGTGTTCAAAGGGGCTCTAAGCATATTCATTTCTGCTAGAAAGAAAAACCATCAAGCTGGGGAGATCCAGCATGTCTGGGTTTTGTTAATGCATCTTTTGATTAAGAATGCACTTAAACATAGCACTCACAGGGAATATCCCACCTTGGAAGCAGCTTGGATTAATTACCACTGCTGCACCCTTGTGAGAAATCAGTGCCTCTCTCATGGTAAAAGAAGAAGAGGGGCTGATGAGCCCTAGGACAGACCTCCTCTCCCCAGTCCTCCGTACTGCAGGATGACTCCCTGCTACCTGCTGCTCCTGGCTCACCCAGAGCCTGTGCAAACCTACCACAACATCCAGCATCCATGGACTCACTTCAGCCAGATTAAGTACACAGGTCTTAATTACCCAAGCCCAATTACTTGCTGGCAGCATGACAACTTGGTTTTAAGGCATGTTTTGCCCCATTGCAACACATACTGTAACATTTTATTGGCATCATTTTGGCAACAAAAGTAAGAATATTACATGAATAATGTTTCACCTGTGCCAAATTTTTATACTGCCCATTTTATGTTTACTCTGATATAGAATTCAAGCCAATTTTCTAATTTTAATATTACATCACACTCATTTTTATGAATTTACGTAAGTTCTCAATAAAGCTCTGTGTCAGGCTGAATTATAACTTGACTTGATGTAATTCAGAGACAAGTCATCCTATGGGGAACAATTCTGTGCTGGCAACTCTGGCCATGGCCTCACAATAGCCTGGTACCTTGTTCTGGGAGCTGCTCTATGTAATGGGGAAATGTGTAGGTCACACAGATAGATCCTATGTCTTCCTCAAAAAGTCTTTCAATTTGCAGCATTTGAATACTTTTTATAGAAGGAGAGATGATCCTGCAATATTAAGCAGCAGCTGGTTTTGCTTGAAGAGGTTTAGTAGTTGCATCAACATTTCCTCAAAGGTAACACCTTTCAATTTGGCAGAAGGTTTGTGGCAGGCTGGGGTTTTTACCTTCTTTTTTTTTTTTTTTTTTTTTTAAAAAGAAAAAAAAAAAAATACCAACCTGGAAATCCTGTTGAAAGTCAGGCAAGTGAGAGATCTAATGCTTTTGTGTTCCTTTGAAAGTCTCAGGCATAATCTTCTTCAGTGAAAGCATGACAGAGCAGCCAGAGTGCTGTCTGCTGGTGTCGGGTACTACATCACGCCCATTTCCACATCCTCAGCTACGAGGTAGTCTGGTTCAGGGCTTGACACAATGCTAGGAATAAGACAGGGAGCTATCCCACCCAAGCATGATGCCAGGGGCTCTCAGAACATCCCTGAGCAGTTCTGCAGGTCCTATTAGGGTCCTCACTGCTCCTTACATGGACTGAGTCAGGCCCTGGTGGAAGCCCTGCACAGGAAGTCAGCGGGAGGCAGTGCCTGATCATCAGTGCCTACAACTATTTCAGACACCCACACAGGGTGTCCTCCCTCCACTGCTGCTGAAGGGCAGGGGCATCCCTCACAGATGTCTTGGTCACCTCAGTCCACCTCAAATGTCTTCTACCTTCTAGTGGGCAGAAGTCATCCACATTTTGGCGCTGAGCACCTACAACGTGGACATGGAGATGGTACTCCTCTTTGCCATGTTTCCACATGCCCTGGGGCGCCTGTCTCTCAAGGTCTCCACACGCCGTCACTGAAGTGACAACAATAAAACTTCCCTGCTCTGTACTATTGCCTCTCCACTCACAGCACAAGCCCTCTACAGTGATGACAACCTCCAGCTACACTCAATGGCCAGCACAGCATGATCTTCATTTCAGCTGGGAGCTCCAGAGGCCAATTTGGTATGAACAGTAAGTGCTGAACTGCAGCCAGGGATTGGTGGAAGGAAGAAAGGTCCTGGCTGTGCAGCTTCTCTCCCTGCTTGGCAGCCTGGTTGGCAGGAACAGGAGCCCACGGGTGCCCTACTGCCAGCAAACCCTTTTACCAGGGTGAGCATCCAAGGCTGATGGGGAGAGCAGAAGGGATGGCAGCCGTGCTGTACCCTGATATGGAGAGAAACATCTCCAGGACAGAGATGTGAGGAAAAAAGAAGCTGAATAGATTTAATCTGTAAACGCCCCATGAATTCTTTGAGCCTGACCTCAGTTAAGGAAAAAACACCCCAAAGATATCCTGATGCATGCCATTTAAAAAACAAGCCTGTAGCACATTAGACAACATTACAACTTATGAATTTTCCTTACATTTTCAGACTTGGGCAGGGGTAGAATCTTAAGAGATAGAGATGAAGACAGAAAAAGGATTTTAAGTCAAACAATGTCACAGCTAAATGTAAATAACTAAGGCCTTTCCTGCTAAACTCACATGTTCCGTGCAGTGCCGAGGCAACACGAGGCTATCAAACCAGGCTGCCTGCTTATGCTCTCACATAAAGAATTTATGCAGGATCCATGTAAGTCCTGAAAATCCCAGGACCCACTCAAGCCCAACAAAGGACTAATAATTCACAATACGTCCAACTTACAGACAGCGCAAACAGCACCAGCGCCTCCGTAGAGCCCACAGAAACTAGAAGGATACCAGAGCATACAGGAGACAACTGGGTGGGTTCCTCAACCAAACCGTTACATGAGGGGATGAAATAACAACATATATCTCGACTAAGCAGATGGGGCGAAATCACGCCTGTCATCTCCCAAAGTTCACAGATGCTGGAGGAAGCTGTACAGCTCCATACTGCCACCCGCAATCACGTCTGTCTCAGGGATGTCTAGGGGTTTCCTCAGTCTTTGGTGTAAATCAAAGCAGCCTCATTCCAGCACCACCCAAATTGCTCAAAGGGGTCATTCAAAAGTCTGGGGATAAGCAGAGTGCCTTAACTACTCCTGCAAAACCTTCACACAAAGTCTCAAGGCTATCCTTGACAGACGTGCACAGGGAACAAATTTTTCTGCTGACCCTTGGTAAGGACCACCAAAGGCAAGTCTCTGATGATTTAGCATGACAGTAATCAGTGCTACCTGGTCATTCTTTGAGCAAAGTTTTCATAAAGACAAGGACAGCAGGCTATTGAAAAAGAAGTGGCTGTAAGAAGAAGTAATTAGCCCTTGGATCTGAGGTTCTCATTAACCAAAAGTGGAAAGTTTACTTGAATGCCTGCAAAATACAGCCATAAGCTTCTCTCTGCATAGCTCACAAAAAAGGAAAAAAAAAAAAAAAGAAAACAAGTACCTTGTCCCAGTAAGACAACTTTGGAGCTTCCTTTTTGAAGCACTGTCTATCTCCCCTGCTTTTAGCATCAGTCCCTGGTATGCAAGTAGTCAGAGCAACAGCACCAAGAAGGGCTATAGAGCAGTCATCCTCATAGCTAGTGGGGCTCTTCTCCATAAAGATGCATTTGAAAAGCCTGCAAGTCCCTAAGGGACAGTGTAGAAAGACCTGAATACAATGACAGAAGCCACAGTCTAGGAAGAGACCCTGCCTGTAAATACCAGCGTCCAGAAGCAAGTTATACATCAGTCCATCTCAGCAGGCATGTCCAGCTTCCACTGCTGTCAAAGCTGTTATTGCACACATCCTCCCTCTGCATCAGGGCTCAGGGTTGCACTTCCACTAGTTTGGGTTTTGAGGAAACAAAAGTGCCTTTATTGACTGATATTTGGCCACTAAAAAGCAGAATAACTCAGCGGAGGTGGAGCACACCCTAAAACAGGCATGGATTAGCACTTTATAGAGAACAGGTTCAAAAATAAATTACCCTGGCTGAAGTAATTTGGCCATCATCCCATGCACTGTGTTAAGTCCTTGATTCAAATTATCAGGCAGCCTTTCCAGCCATCAATTATTATTAAATCACTCAACAACTATCTAGCTTCAGGACAGCCACCATATAGGTATGCAGGAGTACCAATTACCCCAAAAGCTCATTGTCAGAAGTGTGATTCAGAAGAACACCATGCAAAGAAGTTTCCAGCTGCTTGGATGTGATCTGCCTCAGTTCTGTATCATCCACTAACACAGGCTATTATGTGAAGTCTCTACAAAGATGTTTCATCAAATGCCTAACCAGAGGGCTTGCTCTGAGGGCCTGACCTAAGTAACATTAAGTGTCAGAAAGGCGCTCACAGCTTCAGGAGCAAATGCAGCCGTGGCAGTCATGGCAAAGCAGCACTGCACATTTCTGACTCACTGTAAAAACAGGCTAACAAATGGTGCTGGTATTTTAATTCTTTCCAGAAATAAATCACAGATGGTATCCAAGGCCACCTGCAGTCCACGCTGAGAGGCATTTTCAAGGCACACACACAGACGCGCACACACATAAAGGGCTCTATGAACACAATTTTTTTACTGCACGGAGAGTGCAATTTAACTCAATTTAAACAACCCCAGATACTGTTGATTTAAGATATATAAAAACCCAGCAGGAAGGTGTGTGGGAAAGCTTAGCAAGAAACCTGAGTCTCTCTTACAGCATTAGGACCTTATTTCTAAAATGGAGTGAGGAAAAAGAGCAGCCTCGCTTCCTTCTTTTCTACCCATTCCATGATGTTATGAAGCTATTCTGTTCCCTCAGTGAGGGATACGGATACGGTACCCACACTGCCTCCTCCTCCCTCCTCCTGCATTCGAGTACCCAGTATATATGGGCATGACCTCATGACACTTCTTGATGCCACAAACCAGCATTCCCAGTTTCTGTGCTGTGAGCACCACCCTCAGCTGTAATATTTGCAAGCCCTGCAAGAGCCAGACCACACACATCACAGTACCAAGTGTTTTCACACTGGTTCATCTGCCTCCTGACCCACTCTCTCCTCTCTGTCAAGGCTGAGCACCAGAGTAGCTCCCTGAGCTGCAAAGAAAGCAAGCCTGAGGGTTCCTGCTTGCTGCTCAGAGGCCCCCTTCTCTGGAACATGCCCCAAGGGGGAATGGAGGTTCCTGCACAGCGGGCTGGTCCCCCTTCCCACTCTGTGTGGTCAGCAGCGTTTGGCAGGCAAAGTCCAAGGAAAGCTTGTGGTTGTGAACCTGCTGATGGACACACACACAGAGGCACACTGCAGACGTGTGCACTCCCATGCACACACACCAGTGAGTTTATGCCCATGAACTCACAGTATTACATATAAGGTGGATACCTTCTGGAGGACTCTGTAATGATGGTAAGATCAGTTCACATATTTGCCCATGTCTTCCTTGGGAAAAAGCAGCATCCCAGGGAGTAGTTCCAGGTTGCCCTGGGGTAACTGATGTTTGCAGGGCCAACCTGAGTCTCCCTGTCACCCCCAACAGCCTGTTACAATTTGACCATTTTTTATCTTTTGATGGTCACAGTATCTGCCTTCACACAAAGATAACTCTTTCTCCCCCACTATTAACTTTACCATGATACTCTACTGACATTTTTTAATTAAGGGTAAATCTGTATTTTTTATATTCAAAGGTACAAACATGAATTTTTAGATGTTGACCTTTTACCAGGCACAGAAACATAGCTTGAATAGCACAGAACTATTATTAGCAGGTTTATTCACCCAGCTCCAGCAAGAAATCCAGCAACCTCCTCCAGCCTCACCTGCTGTGGCTCCCATTGATCTGCCATCCATGAGAAGCAAAGCCTTGGCAACAAACACAGAGATACGTGGTAAAACAGAGTTGCTTCGGGAATTAAAATTTTGAATGAGTGCAATTGTAGCATGGAAGCTACATGTACAATTGTAGCACAATTCCTTCACACACAGACACACACCAACCCACCACCCCACATCCCACCCCCCATTATTAAAAGGGTTATTAAAGACATAATGACTATTCATCAGATGGGTTTTAAGGATCTGCTGTTCTATCCTCTCTTCATGTCAGCTCATGTGCATTGCTGAGGAGCAATAAAAAGTCTCAGCAGAAACGTCAAGGAAACACGGCTGGGGAGAAGCAGGACAAAAGCTTGGTAACTATCAACAACAGCAAAAATGTCTTCATTAACACATCAGAGTTGTTCGTCACGTTTGTATGAGGTTGCATGGCCTCATATTCTCACTCACAAACACGAGGGTGGCAAGACAAGTTTTATTTCAGATAAGACCAGCACCATTTGATCCCCATGAGCAGGAGGTCTCTGAAATTCCTATCAACAGCCGCCAATCTGCAGCAGAAGCAGCAGCAAGGATGCTAAGGCCAGCTTTCAGAGCAGTCTTGGTCAACTCGCATCTCAGACAGAGTATGTCTGGCCTTTACATTTTGCAGGCAGAAGAAACCCCACTTATCTCCTGGAGACACTACTGTATGTCAGGCAAATAGGCACAGCAGTCTAATCCAGCAGTGTGTTTTTCTTGTCTCGCTGAAGGCAAGCTGAAAGGTTTATAACCTACTGCTACAACTGCAGAGTGCCAGCTGTTCATCAGGTCTGCTTTACGGGTGACTCACCTCGCATCTCCAAAGGGCTCTGCTTCCAATCCAACACAATCTACAGAAGGAGCTTTTTTTAAGCACACAGAACTTTTTTTCCTTTTTATTCTTCCCCTCTCAAATTCAAATATTGTTCTCAATTTTTGTATTTCATGTCAGTTTTCATTCCTCTCTCTTTTAGACAGTATAATTAGATTGCAACAATTACCTAAGCCAGGGTGCTCGGTCACTGGTCCCTGGGCTGGGGTGAGGAATAAGTTTTTGACAGGCCACCTGCAACGGCATCAACAGGTGGTTGTTGGGATCAACTGCCTAGTTTGCCTTGGAAACCTGCCCTGCAGTTTCACCATCAGAGAAAATACATTCTTCTTCTCCATCATTTATCTGCCATGGAGCTAACAGAGATACACCATCACGAGCCAGCAAAGGATCCTGCCTGCCTTTGGAAGCAGGAAAGCAGCAGGGATCAGCTTCCCCGGGATTTCGTCTCCGCTGCTGTTATTTCACTACGCAACCCGGGCGCATTTCAACATCCTTCTCCACAGCTACAGCTACATCACCTGCCTACTTCACAGGAGCAATGGGTCGCTTTGCTAAACAGCTACATGGCAACCAGCACTTCTGGCAGAAAAGCAGCATGTAGCAAATGCATCGTTACGCTGGCAGAATGGTAACTGCGACCAGCTCAAGCAGCTCCGTCCGGACGGACAGGATCACTTCTATTTAGCAAACAGAGTCATTCACCAGAGCTCAAGCAGACCTACACTGTAACACAAGCTTTAGAAGTGGGCTGGAACGACGGATGACCCATCATCCACGAGGCCTCAGATGGAGCTGGTATGGGGCAATGATGCTCTCCCTCTCCTACCTCCCAGGAGCTCCCTCCCAGGCAACAGTGGCAGCAGCCCATGTCTTTATTGACTCCATTTCCTTATTAATTCCCTTATTGATCTGCTCACTGTGCACTAGACAGATACAATACTTTGATCTGTACTTCTGACAGTGCTGCCACTGGATTGCAAAGCCTCTTGAGTAGCTGGTGGTTTCTATAATCTGGGGAGCATCGACCCACCCAGACTCAGCCAGAGAGCAGACACTCACTGAGGGGTACCTGGAGGAAATAAGGGAAGCTTGTTGTGTTAGCACCTGAGCTGTTGTTCCACTTACTCCCTGATAAGGAACTTCACAGAGTGAGTGGTGCTTCAGCTTCCCAGCTGTTCTTCCATTTTCAGGTCAGGCCAGGGCCAAAAATACCCTGAACCATCAAAATCTGGTCAGGATATTACAGCTACTACTTCCTTCTCTCTAATTATAGAGTAATTGGTCTACAATCAGAGCAGAGATTGCACAGCTGGAGTCTGTGAGGATGAGTAAACAGCTTGGACGTGAAATCTGTTCTTACCTACAATACCTGTCTAAGGTCTTCCACTATACCCACCATCACATTGCCTGTCCCACCTCCACCTCCTTCTCCACTGTTTCAACGTGGCCATCATGCACAGGCACCTAGGGGAGGATAAAAGGCCTACACACAACCTCAAGCATTTCAGAAGGGGTACATCTGAAGGGAAAACACAAAATGTATTTCTCAACAGGAGAACACACTATACTTCTTACTTGCACGGTTTTATTGCTTATTACACAGGCCTCAAATAATTTCCCTATGACAAGGGTGGGAAGAAGCTTTAAAAATAAGGCAGGCGTAAGTGCAGAGAGGTGAGGTGGTGGGGCAAAGTAATGCAGCTTCCCAGTGACAGAGCCAGCAGGAGACTCCCAGCTCCCGGCCTGCACTGCCAGGTCAGACAGTGAATGCGCAAAGCAGTGACAGGGGCTCACTTTTCAGAAGTGCCAGTTAATCCTGAAATTACTGAAGCAAGTGGAGCACCAGCACCACTGCTACTGAGATACTGAGCACCTAGAGAAGAGCAGTGAGATTCTGCGTGGTTCCAAAGCCCAAAGGGCTTCAGATGCTCTATAAACAATACAATCAGCACAAACGTTCCTATCTAATAAAGTTGAAGAAATGTTTGTAAACAGTTCTCAAAACAGACTCTTTCGTAATTGATATACTGCAGAGAGAAGGCAACATTATAATAGAGGGGTGCTGCTAAGTTAGTGAAAAGCAAAATCTTTTGTCAGCAAAACCCATTTACACAAGCAGAGGCAATGTCTGTAGGAGCAGTTACATTACTCTGATTACTAACAAGTTCGCTGCAGGGCTTGGATAATTTTTGCTTGTCCTTCTTTTTTAACTTGCAATGGGTTTCTCTGATAATTGGGAGAAAGTTCAGAGACTAGCTACTAGAACAACTGTAGGACTGCAAAACCTTGCATAATGCTGAAAACACCAGCAGCTACATCAGTGGGTTGTATCAAGGAGCAGGTTAAGGGAGGATTTGATCACTCTGTGGAAAACAGCCTTTTAGTAATGGGATCTTCACAGTGGTATTAAAGGTGTAAACAAATCTGATGACTGCAAGCTGACATTAAACAAATCAGACTAAAAGTAAACAAGGACATTTTCAACGGCCAAGGTAATTAACCTTCAGTACAATTTATTGATTGTTGTGCTGGGTTTTCCATTCCTGGAAACATTAAAAAATAGGATGGAGGTTTTTCTAAATGACTTCCTAAATGCTCAGCATGATAAAACAGGATGCTGCTCAAAAAAGCTAAAAATCACCCTCACCCAGGTTCAGGCCCTCCTCAGTGACAATGAACTTCTGTCCTCCCAGCTTAACCTGGGTGGGGGTTAGGAGCTCTTGCAGAACCTATGCTATAAGTCTGTCAGCTGGCTAGGAGACAAAACACAGATGTAATTTCTGGAGTTTCCTGCCACACCACATGTCAGGAAAGAACCTTTCTTGCACCTCCTGACATGCCCTATGGAGCTGAGCTGTCTTTCAGAGCTACTCCTCACCTTGTCCATCCTTCCCACACATGCTTTTATTCCTGAAGACATTCTCTGCATCTTCCATGTTTGCTTTCCCAGGACCAGAGGAGAGAGGTTTAGGGACATGGGGAGACCTACTTGCTGCACCAAGCACTGCCTGGGCAGTGGGTAGCAGCCAAGGCCCCAGCTGAGCTACACGAACAGCACTGGCAGAAGCAGTGAGTGGAGGGATGCTGCTCACAGGGACGCATGCTCAGGAGGGTCCTTCAGAGACGTCCTGTATTACAGCCCAGCCCCAGGCCCATATGGACCATGCATCTATGGGAAAGGTAATTCACCCTCCTGCTTCAGCTTGCCCCTGCAGAGAGCTACAGTGACGCTATTTATCCTGTTACTGCACAGGAGCATTTTCAGGATCAATTATTTTAGTGTTGATGCAAAAGCTCTGCAGACAGAAGCCTCAATACAAGCAGTAAGTACTATTGTTATTACTGCACTTCAGATGGCTACAGCACTGGCATTTTCCAAGCATGCACCATCAACAGTTTACTAAGATAAATGGCCCAGGAACCTGAAAATGCATTTATGACAACTATACCTCCTGCTTACCAGCATACATTTAGCTGCATAAATGACAACTCATTGCTCTATCTGTAGCTATGGCAACAGTCCTATCTCATATACTGGAAGTGTGCACACACACATGGAGCTGGAGAGATGCCAAGCCACCTCACTTAATGACAAACGTCGTGCCAGGGAACTTTCCCAGCCTCCATAAGCTGTTGCTCCTGGGAGATGGGGGTGAGGAGTGGATGACTTGCCCTATGCCTGGTGAGAAAGGGTGGGCTAACAGCAGGCTGCACCACACAGCTGGAGCCCCACCAGGGACTTACTTGAGAGCAGTTTTGTAGTGGTAGATCGCCTCGACGTTACGGCCCTGGTCCTTCAGGAAATTGGCGTAGTTGTAGTGCACCTTGGCGTTGTGGGGCAGCGTCTTCACTCCTGAGCTGCGAAGAGGAACACAAGCAGGGCAGTGTTAGTCCACCTTCCCTGAGATCCACCTTCTTCTCATAGTCCCTTTTTCTGAAAAGTCTGCTTGGGTTTTGAGCGCCTTGTCACCTCCTGCACGCTTGTGCCAACACGCTCCACGTAACGACCCATGCTTGCCCCATGCGCTGGTACACCACGTGCCCTGAGCAGACACAAATGTGTGGCAGCAATTCGACTTGCTTTGGCCACTGTCACCACAGGCACCTCTATCACCAACATTGCAACACTCCCTATGGCCAGATGCTGTTGTTTTTCAACATCTGAATTATTAAACTGAAAAGACCCTAAAAATGCTAATATTTAGAGGGAAAGCCTGTAGTACTTTCCATAACAAAGGCATAACCAGCTTCCTGCTTGAACTTTAGTATCATGAAGCACCTTATGAAAATCTTGATTTAAATCTGTGAGCTGCAGGTACCAGAAAGAAGGTATCTCTCCTATATGCATCAGCCACTGGAGAGGATGCACAGTGTACTCTGAGCAATGACCCAGCACATATGCACTGCTCAGCACTGAGCAGGGTATGGCCAGGAGGTGAGGGCTAATGGGACTCTCGCCCTTAGCTGGCAAGCCCTACACTCTGGCATTAGAACATATGACTGAGGACATGTGGCTGCACAGCCACCCTATCCCTCGCCTTTGTTTTCCCTGCCATGTGGAGATTGGAATCAACCTTTGGAATTAACAACAAGGGCACAAAGACAAAAGAATGCAAGCATATGTTGATTTACTTGAGAGCACAGAAAGCAAGGTACACCTTGCACAGCTAGAGGAAATGCTGCTTCAAGGTTAAAGAGAGAAAGAAATCACGGGAGCACGTACACATGGAAACATTTCCTTTGCCAGAACCCAGAGAAGTCAGCACTCCGTTTATTGGGGGAATCTTTTCCAGCATATAAAGAGGGGCTCTCTGAGGTAATGGGAAATAAGTGTGTATGAATCTGTCAATGTAAAGCCAGATAAAGCACTGTTTCTTACTCACAAGCAGATTCCTGCCAGTTCCTCTCTTTTCTTCCCCCATCACCTCCAGCGCTCCTACCTCAGGTAGCAAAAGCAAGGATTAAGAAATTCCCAAGCCTTTTTGCTTTGCCTTGTCTGTCTCTCCTGTTTAACTTTGGTGAGCATAGAAGTTAACCATAATGAGATGGCACAGCACACAGCCCCTACAGTAGGGTGCACACCCTCTCTCACGAGAAAGCTGCGGATGCCCTTTGCTGGGGATTTAATTCTAAAATGGTGCTGGAGAATTGTAGTGGCAAAGATGAGATCTTTTTGGTTATCTGTAGCCAGTAGTATCAAGCATCGCTAATGCCTGCTTGTGAAAGCTTCCAAAGCTTTGCCCACAGCTGTCTTACAGAGTTCAGCACAACACAGCCACAGTTTGCCTCCTGAAATTAAAAACATACCTTGCATTTAGCTCCCTAATCATCAGGTATTTCCACATTACTTACTGGGAGCACTACAGGAATAAGACATTTTGTGACTAATCGCTGAATTAAATCAGTTAATTGATGCTATTCTTAAGAGAATGATTTTCTATATTAGTTTTCACAAAGATATACTGCACCAGCAGCAAGTAATGTGTGACTGCTACGGCTGTGTTAATTTCCATTGGCCTTGGGAGCTATTAACTACACACTTACAACCTCTGGGCATTACTGGAATATTAATTCTTATACAGAGAGGGTTTCATTACATCAGCGCCAGCGTTGCAGGCAGACACATGGACAGGCACTCAAAGCTGCTGCTCTCTTGGAGCTACATGCAATGAGTTGCTGGCTCTGCTACAGCCCCTGCTGAAACCCAGCAAACTGAATTAGCAGTGAGGAGTACATTACATATGCACAAGTACTTCAGTCCTAGCTAGATACAGTTTTAACATTAAAGAGGCATATGTTTAAATATTTTAATTCTGGATTAAAATGTCACTAATAAAGCTTCTTTCATCTGCGTGCTTCTGCTGGAGGTGGGGATGAAAAGGAAAGGCAGAAATCAGTTTGGCTTCTTACAATGCTCTCTTTTGCATCCCACTGCTCACATCCCTGACCTATTTATTCTCCTTGCACAGGCTGGGGGTGTTTCATTTTGCAAATGCAGACAGCAGTGACTGAGTCTCGGTGCCGTGGGGGGCAGCAGCAAACACAGCGCTGGACATGGAGGGGAATTTTTAGGAGAGTTTAGGCAAATGCTCCCCCTAATTGATTCTTGACCAGTCGGGAACACTGCTCGTTGACAGGGGAAACAATAATGTGCATAATGAAAGCCAAGCAGGAAAGGGTGGAGTATAAATAACAAAGCAGAACACAATGTTTTTCCATTTCTGCTTCCCGCAAGCCCTCAGCCTCTCATAATTTCAGTCTAATTTTCCAGTGTGCTTTTCAAAACTCTCCTATTTCCCTCTTACCCAGCCCAGCACACGTGGTCTGCTGGAAGCTGTGGAACCGATCTGGCTCCAGCCAGCAAACAAGCCCGCCGACATCAGACGTCACTTCTATGGAGACTTTCCTTCCTTTTTGACTTCTACGACAGTAGTAATGATATAAATGGAAACTAAACAATAGGCAAACTCTTTTACATAACACTTCCTCTCCATGGAAAGGCAAAAGCCTATTAGCCATAAATCAGAGAAATGAAATACCACTAGTATTTTCCAACCTCAAACACCAACGCTACCCAAATCCCACTTCAGTTAGGAAAAGTCTTCTGTGGTCCCCTGTTGTTTCCCCAAGCACATGTTCTGCTCTGCAAAGCGACTGGGTGCAGGGCAAAACTTCACTGATTTTCTGCAATTTCCCTATAAAAAGTGCTCAGTTTAGAAGCAAATGAAGCCACTCATTTTGAAAATGGGGTCTCCTCTGCTTTGGGAATTATTATCATCAATAAAGGGTCTTTACAGCAAATGATTCTCTGGATGACACAAACAATGGCCTTCCTTGGCTTCCTACCCTTGTACTGATTTCACAGACACCAACAACGGGCCACAGGAAACTGTTCTGTAGAAGATGCACAAAAGGCAATAGGACTTGCTCTCCTCAGCTGAGCTAGCTGTCAGAATTAACAACACAGCAGTGAATGCCACCTTTCGGGTTGGGCTGCTTTGGGAAACTACTGAAGCCAGCAGACCTGGCTTGGGAGGGAGAACTGTTGTCTAAGGAAGTGCCACTTTTATACTGTTCCTTTGCTGGTTACCAACTGAGCATTCCTGGGCACTGTCACAAGCGTGGGCAGTGCACGCAGATGCTTTCCAGGAGTAGCAGGAAACACAGCAGCTTGACAAGCCTTGAAAAGGTTGGTACAGCGGATGTAGAGGTTAGCCCACAGTCCTCACCTCCCTCTCCTTGGCTTCAGACATTAACACTGACCGCAGTTGGAGCCTGTGGAGCCTGAACTCCTGGCCTATGCATTCACTTTATACTGTAGCTCCTTAAATATTTAGCAAATAAGCTCTTCCCAACCACCTAACAATACAGTAAGACAAACTGAACTGTCTAGGGCTTCTAGAGATCTGTTGGAATAATGTGTCTTAAAACATCTAGAACTCTATGTATCTGGACACTACTTGTGGTTCACTTGCTTATCCTTCAGCCCTTGCACATATGCTTGTGCACCTATGTGTCGATGCCTCATTTCCTCACACAGCAGCATCCTCCCCTACATGGATTCTTTCAGCCAGGACCCTGGTGGGATTGCTGCATCCAGAAAACCTGTCCCCTGGTCTAGAGGCTCAGAGTAAGGATGGCCCAGAGATGGCAGCGGTGCTGCTGTGCAACAATGAAGAGAGGTTAGCCTTGAGAATGGGACAAAATGGAGTACAAGTAGAAAACTGGTAACAGGCTGAGTATACAAATAACTCCTGGACCAGTGTAGAAAAACGTGTATAGCAGAACAGGTCTCTGTTCTGAAATCGAGACAGATCAACCTTGAAGGAACACATCCAAGCAATGGAAAGTAGAGGTGAAGGGAAAAAAAAATAAGAGGTGTGAAAAAGCAAATTAATTAAAGCAGCAACTGGAGAAAGAAGAATGAAGAACTAGGAATGGGAGTAAAGATTCTCTCAGCACATACTTCTTGGGGGGAAAAAAAAAAATTCAACACACGCAGAGACTACCAACTACGTTGATTTATGTTTTCTTTCCCACATCTATAGATTTGCTCTGTTTCCTTATTATTTTCCTTCATACTTCTTTACCGTTCCTTATCACCTCCTCCTCCTGCTCTGTCCTTTCTAATTTATTGCTGTTGCACATGCCTCCATCCACTTCTCCCTCCTCTCCTCATCAGCCTATATATAGCCTCCTCTTCCTGCCCCAAAAAGGAGATCTCCCACTCCTGGGATGACATTATCTTCTTGTCATACCATTCTTCTTTTGCACTTCCCACCAACAAGAAGAGTCCTAACCTATTACAGACTCACTAGAGATGTATAACACCTATCAAAGAAGATCTTAAAAGGACAACAAAAAGGCCAGCATAGTTAAACAGCATAGTAAAAAAGACTATGAGAAATTAAAAACACCCTTTAAAAAATTGAACACCACAGCTACAGAAAGAAAAAGGAAAAAGATTATCAAGTTCAGCAAGTTAAACATAAACCATAATTAGGCAGACCAAAAGAGATTTAAGGAAAAACTTGCTAATGTCATCAAAGCTAATAATGGAATACATCAAACATAGGAAACCTGCCAACGATCCCCTAAGGCAAATAGATGACGGAGATCTAAAACTAGTGCTTGAAAAAGAAAAGTCCATGGAAGAAAAGCTAAATGGATTATCTGTACCACTGTTCACTGGAGGGGAACTAAGCAGGTTGCCACAAGGTAACTTCTTCTTTAAGAAGAAGTTAAGCTTTCCTTACAGAAAGCCCTTCCTTACAGAGGCAAGTTGGAAGCACTGTCTCAAACTGAAGTGGCAGTAGAAGAGGCTTTAAAACAAATCAACACCAATAAATCCATTTGGCCTTGTAGTATTATCCAAAGGAAATGAGACCTGAAGCTGCTATTAGTTGTGGTATGTAGATGAGGCTGGCACTAGAGAAATGGGAGGTGATGAATATGACATCACTTGGCTCCAGGGGGCATCAGGGGGACTACAGACCAGCAAGTCTGAATTACACTCCAGGTGATTTGGGGAAAAACACAATAAAGACTAGTTCTAGCAAACTTTTGGATAACTACAACCCAAAAGAGAAGAATTAACTCTGTATTTTGCAAAAGGAAGTTAGTTGGGTAGATCTATTGTTCTTTGACAGGCTCAACAAGTACATCGTACTGAAACTATGGAAAGCTGTTATGAAAATACAAATACAACCCAGCCAGTCAGAATCACATGCATCAATGTTGTGTACTTAAATGTTCAAAAAGGTTTTTGATAGAATTCCTCACTAAAGATTTGGCATTTCTTAAAGGCATCATGGAGAAAGAGGGAAAGTCCTCTCCTGAATCAATATCTAGTTGAGAGACAGCAAGCAAATAGCACAGTAATGTAAACAGTTTTTACAATTGGACAAGACTGCAAGCAGGATTCCCAAGTGACATGCAGTGGCATCTGAGCTGCTTCACATGTTCACAAAGGATCTTGAAAAGGGAGAAAACAGAGAGGCAATGTATGCTGATGACATTGATGTGAATCACGCTGCAGGAATTAAAGCTCACTAAAAATTGTCACAGAAGGATCAGATGGTATTGAAGACTGGGCAAGAAGATGGCAGATGAAATGCAATTTGATACAGGCTTGAGTATCAGAACATGTGTATAGACACACCAAATCTACATAAATCTGCATACAGATTGATGTGTATAAGTCAGACACTTCCACTCACAATAGGTATCTTTGAGTTCATGTGGACAGTGATGTGAAAATGCCACCCAGTGCTTAGGAGAGGACACAAAAGGCAAGTGGAAGATCAGGAACTAGTAGGAGAGAACAGAAAACAAAAAGCAGTCCTACATTACTGTGCTGTACATGTCTCTTGAAAGGTGATTCTGGTCTTCTCAAAAGGATGGATCAGAATTTGAAAGCATCCAGCAAAGAACGACAAGCAGGATCAGAAATGCAGAACAGGTTCCATATGAGGAGAGCTGAAAACCAGTATGAAAAAGAGACAGCCTTGGGGGAGGGCATAAGGGTAAAGGCATGGAAGGCCGAGGACAAGAGATGGTTACTCACTACTCATTCAGCACACTAGAACTAGGGGACACCAGACAAGATGATCAGGTAGAAGGCTCACAGCACACAGAAGGGAAATCTTAGTGTGCTCACTGTGTAATTTAATGACAGAGCCCAGTGCACAGGATGCTGTAAAAGCCAAAACTATAAATAGATATGAAAAAGCAGTCAAAGACATTAATGGAAAAAAAGTCCTTCAGAGGCTGTTAAAAGCAAAAAAAGCAAGTAAGTCCCAACTCAGGAAGTCTTTAAACTGCAGATTACTGCAAGCTGGGAAAGGACTGGAGAGAAGCATCGCTATTGCTGGCCCCATTCTTACATTGCTTTTCTAGGCATCTGCTGCTGATAGCCCTCAGGGGCAGGCCATGATACGAGGTGACCCACCAAGAGCATGCCTATGTTCTCGCCTCCTACTCAAAAGCCCAGAGTAGTTCTCTCTCCTGGAATTGTCCCCAAAAGATGTGAGCTGAAGAGTAAGCCAACTGGAGCAAAGCCACCCAGCCCTGCGTACTACCCCAGGCAACAACAAATCCCTACCTTGAGGCATGGTGTACCAGCTCCAGCTCAGTGCTGCACTGAAGCAGTGACATGGATTCTGAATTGGAGCTGGCTTGCAGGCAGTCATGCTGCTTTGAAGAAACATCAAATGGACAGAATCCTATTTGCATCCAACTAAGCAGACATAACCTTACCCTTCTCTTCTGCAACAGACCCCCCTGTCACCCCATATCATCCCAATAGTGCTCCTTAGTAGGAGGAGATGTCCTCCTGTCACCTGCTCCAGTTCAATGTCATCGTTCTTAAACACTGGTGACCACAACAGTAGACAACATGGTATCAGATGATGCCTGCAGCTTGGCATATGGAATTGCCATCTTCCCACCCCCCTTTCAACAGGAGAGTCATCTAACTTAGAAAGGTGTCCCGTTTTCCTCTGGGTGGCCACCACCAGCCAGAAGAGTTTGAACTGGGGGTGTGCTTCACAGGGATTGCTGTGTGAGCCCAGACCGGTCACCACGGCTCCTGTTGTTTGAACAGCAGTGTTTCAGGGAGATGGGCAATGAGTCATGTCAGAGTGAAGAAATTCCTATTCCAGAGTTGTTTTTTTTATTTTAAAAAAAGTCCCACTGACAGAGCTCCAAACACTTCAACACTGTTTCCTGAAGACCGAATGGTACATGTAAAAAATAATTTCATACTCTTTAGTGATACATAGATTAAACTTTGCTCTGGCCAATAAGTTAGAAAATAAAGCTAAGCAACCCATGTGCAGATCACCTGCGTTTCTGCAATTACTTCACAATTAGACAACTGCTGAAAGCAGCTGGAGGCAAATGCAATACATTTGCTAGCAAAACACAAAATGAAAGTCTGTTTCAGTGCAAAAAATACATAAATGAGGTTGTAAAGAGAGCTGTTTGGCAAAGAGTAATCAAATGAAATATGGTACATTAAGTTTGGCACTTCATGGCATTACATTTTTGTCATTAAGAACATCGCTAAAGAAAATTCGATCTATTCAGTAGTGTTACTATGTTGTTCTGGAGGGCTGCAACAAACTTTTGATATGTCTTTAAAACCAGAAGTGTTACATTATTGGTAAATCTACAGAACTGAAGATATTTTAAAACAGCGTGTCTTAAAAATGCAACAGTCAGAAGCAAGGTTTGTACATAAGCATATAAAGTATTGACACCAGGTTTTGCAATGTTGCCAGAAAAGAGAAAGTAGGTGTTATTTTATAATAATCAAAATGTTAATCACAGCAATGCATCCACAGCAAGACCAGTGCTGAAGAAAACTATTCCACCTAGCAAACATATTTTAAAAAATACAAAAATGGAAGTGTTTTTCCGTGGTCACTCATACCTGAAAAGGGATTCTCGTGACAGCCAGATTTCATTCTGTTTCACGGTCTTCCAAGAGAAGAGCAGCAGCAGTAAACCAAAGAGGGTCAGAACAGCAATTCTCCACTTATTTAACCATGTAGATAGCTTTTTTAGACCATGGACAAAAAGGATGCAGTACCCCATACTGGGGAAAAAAAAAAAAAGAACAGAAAAAGGCATCAAATGTTATATTCCAGTACTCTGGTGTATATGCAAGACCATTCAGTATTGCATTTATTACACATTTACAGGGGTTTGGGGATTAATTATATTTTCCAGGCTAATAAACTCCAATTCAACAGCAGTTTTCCTGAAGTCACTACACAATTTCCAAATTAATCTAAATGATAGCCCCGGATGCCAGAAGTACAGTAGTGTACATAATACCACCCAGCATAATGGTAGCTTACACCAGCCCACGGAAGGCAGCTGCTTTTCTGAACTGCAAGCTAAGAAAGCATCATGTAATAACAGTAATACTGAGCACTACTGGAGCAGCATGGAGGTGAAAAGCATTGTAACACAAGGCGGTCTCTGAACAACCCCAGTGGTGGCTGCTACTGATTTTAGTTACAAATGGCAAAGCTGAGGCAGGAAAACGAGCGTTGTAGCCAACGCTGCAGCAGCAGTGGGTGGCAGAGGCCGTGTCAAAAGGCAGGAGGAGTCCCAGCATGGGTTTTGCACATCTACATCAGGGCCAGCCCATCCCTCTAGTGCCCAGTCCAGAATAGTTGAGACTTGCTAGCAGAGCTTCCTCACTGCTCTTCCATGAAACCACACAAAGTCTTCTCCAGTGCCCACCCTCCAGGCACTTCCATGGCTCTCCCTGTATAACTACGGAGGCATTTTCTTTGAAACGAACAGCATTTTGAACTGAAGACTTATTCCTGTGTAACTTTAAATCAATTCAATAATTACTTGCCTTAATTCAAGTGTTATGTTAATTCTTCCAATGATGCCCCTCTGAGCTGGAAATTGAGTGCTTTCAGTTGCTGTACTTAGTATACCACTAATTCTACTTGGCATTTTTTAAAAGGAATTTCAATTCCTATTGCTCAATGAATTTAATTAGCTTATCCATAACTCTTCAATGCAGTTACTTAGCACCTGATTTAGTTTTAGACTTGAAAGCTATCTTAGTCCAGGCAGCTCCCCCTGAAGAAAAAAGGGTGCAGAAGGATCTGGAATAACACCTGGGGACCAGCAACACAGAGGGACAAAAGAGCAGCTCTCCCCAGACACTGGCACACTTTGAACCCCAGCTGAATCTCACACTTGAACTCGGGCAGGCTGGAGGTAGACAGCTCTCTGCACCTGCCCGTGCTCCAGCTAGAGATCTACAATCCCTCCTGGTCTGTACCAAGAAGTTTAAGCAACTTTACAGTGAGACTGCTATGAAAAGAAAAAAAAAAAAAGAGCACAACTCCCCTGCTGAGGTGATCTTGCAAGCAAGCACATGATAGGATGGAAGTCAATGTGGAAATCAGAAAAAGAAAAACATCCCATCTTTGAGGAGCTGTGAGTCTGCTTCTCGGCACAGTTTCTCTGCCTTCTTGGAGAGCTTGGCACTTTGCTATTGCCTGGGCTTCCTAAGGATGAACAGGGACAATAATTCTTGCTTGTACTGAGGAATAAAAGCCTCTGTTGTACACACTGATCAGCACCAGGCAGTGGTGCTATCTCTGGTCCAGTACAGGTGCCATATAATACACAGAGAAGTATAGACATAGGAAAATCCACAGACAACATCAGATCTGTCAACCACTCACAACTTCTTTATTGTTATTTTAGAGTTCTCCCATTTTTCAGAAATGGGTATCAACATCTTTTTTTCCCCACTTAACTATGCTTCCATTTTGCTGCAACACATTTCTTATGGCACTTGCACTGGTTTTTTTTCCCCATGAATTCTCTTGCACACATGTTTATTGCACCTACATTAACTGCAAGCAGACATTTAGAGTTACAAACGAAGATGCTGGTGCCAAACAATCTGGCCTTTATAGCTATTGAACTCTACTTTAAAACCTCTGAAAAGCTAATCTCGGCAATGACACCTCCCTTTCCAATAAGCAATGCCTCAGAAACCTATAGACGGTTTTCACTCTGCTGTTTTGCCTTTCAGCAGTTTCATCTTTCCCTTGGAAGTAATTACCTGACACAAACATTATTTAATTGCTTTAGCACAAGGCGGTTTTAAGAGGAAATTCCCTACACTTTCACATTTTCAAGAACAGGCCTTTTCTTACAGAATCATGAATGCATCCAGAAAACAAAAAATGCAAAAAATGTCAGTGTCTTGGGATTTATGTCAACCCCTGCTCGAGCTTGGGAATTTCTGCCTTAGCAACAGCACTGTTTGTCCAGGGCACAGCCAGCACCACGTTAGAGCTTACACAGCCGCTGCAAAGGTGCTGCTTCTGGGGGTTATTCTTGAACATCTGCCACAACGTCCTGACCTACTGCCACAACAGTTACAGAGAGAAGCCGGGCGCTACAGAGGAGCAAGGGTTCATCTCGGACCGCAGCTCCCACCCTAGCTGCGTGGGCACCAACACAGTGCAGGCATGTAGCAATGCCAGCTCCACATGGCACTTTCCACTGGTGGCTAAAGGAGACCTGCTGCAACTTTCCTCCTGCAGAGCAGGAACATGAAACATGGCAATAAAGTGGTTTGCTCCGCTGACAGGGGCCTAGCAAGTAAGACATTAAAGCTGCAGTCCAGGGCTCTACCCACCACACAGGGACACAACAGAAACCAAAGTATCTTGCTGAAAAGCCCACAGAACTCCCTGAGGGATAAACAGGTAAGAAACTCAGGGTCTAGATCCACACACAGCAAGGCAGCAAGACTACTGGATTCAGCAGTTAAGAATGAACACAGAGGGAAATGGATTCCCAAATGGCTTCTGGAAGAAAATCACATAGCTAACACACTGGAATCCCAAATCACAAAGCTGCTAATGGCGTGATCCTAAGGGTAAGGTTAAAAGGAGTGATGCTGAAGAAGATAAGGTTGAAGCATGATTTACATTTTAGTAAGATAGAGCTAATTGCAACAACATTAGGATTGAGTTGTAGTTGTGCCACAATCTAGTCTAACTAGCCTACAGTCAATGGACCTGCACGAAAGCACACAGGAACCCAAAAGACAGGAAAAGAAGGAAAAAGAACAGAAAGCATGAAGTAGGCAAGTACTCTTATTTTCAGAACCCGTTAATTTGGCTTAAAACTTCAGCAGTTTCCTACCGCAGATCATCAAGGAATGTCATCCTCTGTCATGCAAGCACTTTTTTTAATACTTTGTAGCCAAAACAAAACAATGGGAAACAAGCAAAATCCTCAACACACTATTATTTTTTTAAGTCCATTTTCCACCAGACTACTGTAAAACTTTTAAGCTTTTTTTTCTTTTCTTTTTCATTTTTTTTTTGTAGAATAAGCAACAGCCTGCTGCAGCAACTGTTCCCTGCTGTCAGAAGTCCATGCCAGCTTGGTCCCCAGGGCTAAATGCGAAGCAGGATCTGAGGAACAGCCCAACAGGTTAAGATGGTAATAGTTTTTCTGTAGGCTCACAATAAGCACAGTTATTACAGGAGAACCTGTGGTTTCACAAACTTAGTGACACAGCAGGAGAGCTCAGTACATGAACCAACAGGCCAACATTTTCACAATTCCTTGCGTTTCAGACTCCTGCAGTACTAAAGTGGTACTTTAGGCATGTCCTGAATTGCAGTGAGGGGAGGGCTGCCCTCGGCAGGTGAACCCTTGCCATCATTGCTGTGTGTTTCTGGCAGACTGCAGCAGGGAGCTCTGCAGTGACAGATTTCCATCTCTAATTTCTGTGGTTTGTTAATATTGTTCTACCTGCAAGGCAATGAAATGATAGGAAGCGCAAGCAAATTGGAATGAGGTGGCAAACAGCCCCTGTTTCCCATGGGCACTGCATGTGCAAAAAACAAGAGCCAAAACAGACAATACATGATACCCGCAAACACTTCTTGGGCCATTACATCACAAATTCAACCTTTTCTTTAGCCATTATAGCTCCTTTCCCAAGGCAAAGCTGTTCCTGACCATGTTTACACACAGCTCCTCTCTCTCTCTCTCTCTCTGGATCAGGACTCTTACTTTTTAGTAAAAGTCAGAAACAGCTTCACTGCATTTGGTTCTTGGTGATGGCATCTAATCCAAGATGTGTGGTTAGTGCTGTGGCCTAAGATTATCAAGATTCTCTGCTACAGCAATCTGCCTGCCTCAGAAACCATCTTACCTCCTCCAGAAACTGCTTGGAGACTTACTGCTGCAGAAACCCCCTGAAAACGGAGGCACATTCTAGTCACACATCTGACTATATTTTCTGAGCTGCAACTTCACACTGCACAGGTCTCCACTCCACGGAGGAGTGTGTGGGCAGAGCAGACTGAGCACTGTAGTTTGGAGGCACTGCAGTGCAAGAGGAAGCCAGCCCAGACACCAGCACTGCAGCCCCAGCCTTTTCTAACACGCTCAGGTAGGGCTGTAAGCTCAGGAGTTAAAAAGCACACAAGAAACTATGCAGAAAAGATGCCTTCCTCACACGTTTTAATGGTTATTTTGGGGATGTTAAATCTTGTGAAGTGGTTGGGGGTTTTTTTTAAAGCTGATTTAATCTCAACTACAGGCAAGTGAACTTGGAGTAAATCCACTGATTCCATCTAAGAAGTTACTCCAGATTTCAGAGCTCAGCCCAGATAAGAATCCAGATGCATACATACATACATATTAGTTAGGAAAAGAGTTGCCCATAAGCAGCCTGTGAAAGCATGGAAAAAGTACTGCCCTGTTCAGGGGCCGTTAATGCAACAAAAGGGATTATCTCAAAACTATACTGAGACCAGAAAATGCACTTGGCTTTGACATTTCACCCTGGAGGCTCTTTCTGGGCTGCAAAGCTCCTTTCTTGATTTCCAGCACTTACATAAGATGAATCCCTTTCCCTCCATAAAAACTAACCCTCACTTTTCAAGCTGCTCTGAAGTAAGTTTAACCCTTGCATTCATGACTTAAACTAAGTGCATACTCTGCTGCTGCCCTTCAGAGAGCAGGGAATGCAGCCTGGAGAAAAACAGTGTCTCCTGTGTTGTGGTTTGAGGCTTGGAATGGGGTCATGACCTTCCAGCAACTGGGAGGACCCCGGGTGGGGGTGAAACCATTGTATTCCCTCCCCTTCCCACACACACTCTGATAAGAGGCAGGGAGTGGTTTCTTATTTCACTCCTGCCTTGGAGCTTGGAGAGGAAAGTTCTCCTTTCACTCCGTGGGACCCTGGAACCATTTCTGAGGGTTTTGTATATTTTATTTTTTGTATTATTCCCCTAATCTTTGTATATATTATTTTCCTTACCTCCCTTTTTTCGTTTTCTGTTCCTTGTTGAACAAGATACTTCATTTTTTTTTCCAAAGTGTCTCTCTCTCTCGGGGGGGGGGGAGAGGCAAGTACATAGTTCTGTTCCGTGTAGGTCCTGCCCTGAACCCCTTTCTACACGGAACCAGGACACCTGCCAGGTCCAAATGCTGAACACAAACATTTGATTCTCTGGGTTTTATAGTTCTCCACAAGCTTCCCTAGCTCCAGTGCCATACATATGTTACCTGGCACAACACACTTTTTCAAGCTTCCAGCCCAAGCTGCTCCAGCTCAGCAGCCTGAGCTGAGGAAACACACTGAGAGGAAGAGCCAAAGTCAGCTGAAATGCAACTTGCAGGCAGGGCTGTTGCTGCAGGGGAAAAAGTCAGTCTGATCCCATTCAACTCATCGGCTGTGCTCACACTTCTCTAATGGGGAGTAATTGATTGGGAAAAGCGTTCCTGGCACGGCAGGTGGGCTGCTCCTGCCTCACTGTGGGTGGAGCAGTCAGATGTGGAACGATCACTGGCAAACAGAAAGCATGGCCAGGGTGGCTCTTTCTGCCCCCGAAAGCACTCTCAGACATGGAGCTCTGGCGATGAGCAGTGCTGGCAGGGTAGCAAAGACAATGATTTATGAAAAATGTCAAGTTTTCCAAGGTTGGAAGTATTTTGGGCCAGGATAAAATATGGACTTTAAAATATATTTTCATCTGGAAAAAAAAAAGTGTATTTCTATGTGGGTATTAGTTGGCACCCAGGTCACCCAAAACAGCCAGAAACTCAGAAGTCAGGGTCGCTGTCACCTGGACCACCCAGATTTAAACCACTGCACCACATCAGGCTGGGAGATGGAGATGCAGTGAGTGAGTGCTCTTGTAGGGCTCCGAGTTTGGGTCCCCAAAATCCTCCTGCCAACAAAGCAGGTGGTGCCACCCAAGCGCTGTTCTGGAATAACCACACTCCACTAGTCCAAATGTATTCCAGAAATTTTGAGAAGTTTACTTTGTGCTGCCAACCTTACTGCTGCATCAAGATTTTCTCTCGAAGCTGGTACAAGGCTAGCCTAAATTCAGCAAGTTGTTCTTTTGCCAGGAATGCAAGTGTGGGCCTAGATCAGGTCTGGATCAAACTGCCACCACCAAGTGACCCAGCAGGGTATAGATCCAGCACTAATGATCCTGGAAAAATGCTGGTGTGTGGCAGAAGGACTTTGATGTCCCAACTCTTGGATGAGCGTTCCCTCTGCAAAGAAGCAATTCTGGATCACATCTATCCAACTGTCCACTTCTATTGTTCATGTCCTTTTGACCATAAACATCATCTTGGGTTGGAGAAGTCGTTTGTTTCCAACACTTTTATCTGAAGTTTCACTGTAGTTAGCACATCTTGGCAAAAAGCTTTGGGTAAATTAAAATGTCATATTTTCAACGGGAAGATGTTGTATCACATTTTTGGACTAACCTCCAAAAGGAAGGAAGGTGCAGGGTGCATTTCTGTCACACACAGACAGCAGCTTTCACTATGCACCTCTGGTACTGAATTTTGGGGACAAAGGGAAAACCATTGTTTGAATTGTGTATCTCCCAGTAAGATGACATGGAATTAATATCTTTTTTTTTTTCTTAGCTACTAGAAGTTTGAAAAGATTTCAGGACAACTATCATGGTACATTTAACATACAAAATAAATCACACTGGAAAAAAATAAGCCTCAAAGCTTCGAAATATCAATGTGACAATCAAGTAACTGGCAGCATACTTAACCTACTACTGAGTCTGCTGAATAAAATGTCAATTTTTCACCAGAATTAAGGGGCCTTTTCCTGGAATAAGGTCTGCAAGTCATAATACAAAGACATAGAGAACCATAAGCACTGGCAGAATACATCTAATTTGGAAAGGTATCTTATAAGTTAGTGTTAGACTTTGTCCTTGGCTCTAAATTAAAAGCTACGCAGGCCTATATTAAAGACACTTAGACATGATGGCTAAGTCATCAAAATGATTTACCTCCACTAGCAATGTGGTCCTCTAGTCAGAACATGATGCAACAAGAGAAAATGCAGGAACTCTTATTTTCCTTACTAGGGAGAAAATATAGACTAGAATTGAATGATTTTGCTAACATTTGAATGTCTATTTAACATTTGGACACGATTCCCTTCCCTTCCAATGAGTCACATGATAAACAAACTCCCTTCATTAGAGAGTTTGAGTCCAGGATTTCACTTCCAACAGATTCCTATCTGAAATACTTACAGGTAATACGGAAAGGTTTTAGGCTTTTGGTTACTATATGCATCATGGAAAGAAAACATTTTGTAAATTAAAAATCCAGCATAATTCCATGGGGACTCCACAGAAATTTCCCTAAGTCTTATATACTTTACTGGTGAAGGGTCTGTATAGTACAGTTTTAATTAAAATACTGTAATAACTTCTGGAATTCTTTAGCAGGGATATAATTTCCCATTCAATTCCATCACGTGTCTCCAAAAACTTCATATAAGGAAGTATTTCCTCTTAAATTTCACAAAGCATCTTCTTAAAGACATCATATACCCTTGTACTCTTTTAATCAACATGACCAATTAGATTATTTCCACAAGAGCACATTAATTTATTACTGGTTTTAAAAGCAATACCCTTACATATCTGTATTATTTTAAAGAGCAGAATAAATGTATTTGAAGGGTTTTCCCCTTAACCTGCTAGATCACAAAAAAAAAAAAAAAAATATCTTTCAGGTATGGCCATTAATGCTCATATTCCACACAAATTTAGCACACACAAATTTCACAAATTGACTGTATGTGGCCAAAACGCAATGTTTCTCAAAAGCATTTTAAATTTAGTTAAAATAGCACAAGACTGCAGCTTAAACCAAATGTGCCATGAGCTAATCTTTTTCAGCTTTGCAAAATCATTTCAGCTTTTATTCCTATGCCTTAACTGTCTTTTGCCAAAATATATGGCACTAGCATCTCAGAATTTCTTGTCTGCATTAACAGAGGATGACTGCTTTGATTTCTCCTTAAAGTGGAATAGGAAATAGGAGGGCAAGCCTTCAAAAGCTAGGAGCTTAAATTTGGATAAGCATCTGAAAGGTAGCTGCTTGCAGCACTTAGCCTTTCCTACAAGCAGTTAATTCTCATTAATTAATGAGAACTCTCTCTGCCCCTTCTGAAGGGCAGAGTGGAGTTAATATCCCTATTTAATAGATAGGGAAGCAGAACCAGAATCACTCGCCTCAGCTGAAGTCCCAATCTCCTCACCTCAATTTTGCAGACTGTAGCTTGAATTGATGCCCTGGAGCAGGGACAGACACCCCTCATGGTAAAGAGGGACCAGGCTAGGGCTGGGGTCTCTCTCACTGCTATCACATAGTGCCCTCCCAGTACTCTCAGGTTCACCACCAAATTACAGGGAATATAATCCAGTTTGCTCCTTCTGAACTTTCAGCTGCTCCATGGCCTTCACAGGGGCAGCATCAATAGACTAAGGCATTGAAATCATGGGGTTTTTAAGTAAATGGAACAGGTGTAAGTTGGATCTTATATCCAAGTCCTAAATGTGGATTTAACTTGAAAGCAGGCAAAAAGCTTAATTAAGTTGCTGTATTCAGACCGGGGAGCAGATTAACTGGCTCCATGGAGTCAACGGGACTTTCATTGCCGACTTCACTGGGATCAGGGTTTGACTCCAATTGAAAAGAGAAGCTTCTTCTATAAAACAGATGATCCCTTATGGAATCTGATCTAATACTGAAGGAATTCTGAATAGGTAAACAGGAATTCAGCTCATGGTGAACTTGTAGATTCAAATAACATTAAAGAAAGAGGTGGCAAAGGAAGCTGAAAACACATCACCATGCCATTACACAACTGGCCTTTAAGAAAATCAAGATCACGTGGAGAGCAAAACATGCTCCCAGAAGAGAGAAGCTCCAGTAAGTCCCATCCTCAACTGGCTGCCTTGTAAGCAAAGGGGCCTTCTGCTCAGGGATACTCAGATTCATAAACATTATACATGATTCCACTATCTACTAGGTTCTTTTTTTTCTTTTCCAATTACAAAAGTTAATAATGTCTGAAATTACGCTAATTGGAATGAGTACATTACCACAAAGAATCAAAAACATGCTCTATGCGAAGGCAAAAATTCATATGGTCCCTGCATTGATATGGCATGGGGAAAGCTTTAACACCTGGTGTTAAGTTCCTGAAAAACACAAGTGCCCTTTTTTTTGTTAAATGCTGGCTTTCCTGTACATTTTGAGAGAGACTGAGGCAAATGCCACCCTGCATATAGGAGTGAGCTCATGACAAAACCCCTAATTGCTTGTGCTGGGACAGAGTAACTGTGCACTCTGCAACTCACTCATTGCAATATCCACTATGAATGAGTTGCCATAAAAATGGTGCAGGTATGACTGGATTCCCTACTGCTTTCAGCAAATTGGAAATAAGCCACACAGCAGTGTTTTGGTTGATTTGTTGGTTCATATGAGGTTCTGAAAACAGCTTAAGTTTTCCAGCTATGATATAGCAGCCCAGCCAGGAGCCACTGCTATCAGGGTTGTAGTGGAAGATGAGGAAAACATGGAAATTGCTCTGGTAGGAAAGGTCTGATCCCATAAGATGACAGCACCCCAGCTCTGCTGGTACATCAGTAGGGCAAACACCTCCTGGATGGCCCAAGCACTTCCATGGCTGCTCTGGCTTCTGCCTGATGAAGGGCAACACAGAGGAAGAGCTAGCGCTCCTGTTTAAGTACAGACAAGTTGCTCACAGCTCAGAATAACTGGATACACATAGCCATTCTGGATTTTCAAAGAGTTAGGCTGCCTGTGGTGTTTTGAGCAGCATCAGCAGATGTACAGTAAGAATAATTACATCTACATTTTGAAGACAGAAAAACCTGTATTGGTTTAAGTCTTTAACTGATCCAGCTATTTATTATGATGCCTCTTTGGAAAACTGTATCCTATCCACCCCTCCTAAGATATGTATTTCACACCCTTAGCCCTCCTGAAAACAAGTTTTCCCCTCTTAAGGGTAAGCAAACAACAACAAAATGAAAATGAAAATGAAAAGTTGAAAGAATAAATTGTTTTCCTATGGAATTTTTCAGGCTAAGGTAATATTATTATTGAAATTCGTGGTTTAAACAAATACATGCTTGTAACTTTCAAATGAAAACTAAATACAAGAACTATTTTCTCCACATATTTCTGGTTTCCTAGAGTTAATTAAAGAGAGCATTCAACCATTTTGCCTTAGCTTATATCCCTCTCCCCCAAGGCACGGCTGCAGACAGAAGAGGAATTGTTCCAAATACCCATCAATCCCCAGAAGGCAAGGCCCAGACATATAATTAGACATCCTTGTTCCTTTCTATTTAGAACATCTTTTACATAAATCCTTGAGTCCTTACTTAACTTTTATTGAAAAGAAAATGCTTGACATTTTTCCCAGGTAACTACTGACCAGTACTGAATTAGGACTTCAGGCTGTGACACACGTACTCAACTAACACATCCATAAATATTAACAAAATGCTACTACTTGAAACAGATGTAGCAAAGCACCTTCCAGCATCTGCCCAAAATCATAGATCAACCAGTCCTTTCCATCTAATTGAGGACTCTCGTCTAAATAAAGCTGAACAACAACCTCTGACTGGCTAAAGGAGTCGGAGAAGGACTGGTCAAGGATAGGAAAAGCCCTTTTCAAGATGTAACAGAAGAAAACTGCCAAGGTTGTTCTAAATACAGAACACAAGCCCTTCCTAAAGCCATCATTATTAAACTGCCGTGCTTCCAAGGGGAAAATAAACCCAACAGTCGTTATTTTTGTTCTGCCGTAGTCATGCATGTTCATAGAAGTCTCCTCACCACTTATGTCATTATGCACCTGGAGGATGTAAGAGAGGTCATTTCTTGGAAGCTCAGAGCCAAAGCTCAGCTTTCTCCAGATCCATTGGAGGGGAACTGCCTGCCTCTCCCACAAACTACCACAGCTTGCCTTACTTTTTCAGGCCAGCTGACTGCCATCCTGGGGTGAACGCAAAAACCAAGCATTGCAAATCAGGACATGAGTGATCTGAGCGAAGTATGAGACCCAGGGACTTTGACACAGACTTACTCCAGAGAAATCATTCAATCCTTCTGCCTCAGTTTTCCTGCCTGGAAAAAAAGCAGCAACTATCGATTACCTACTTTGTAGGTCATATATTTGCAAAGCCCTCAGGGAGATGAAAAGCATTACACAAACTATATGCACACGTGTTAACACTGATTAATTTTCTCTGCACAAACATATCTTTTTTTCTTCTTCATTGCCCCTCCTCTCATTATTTCAGCAGTCTCATCTGGAGGAGGGCAAGGAACTGCTGACAGCTGAAGTATTTTCTGCAGTTATTCTTTTGAGATTCAGAAATGCAACCACTCAACACAACCCTACGTTCAGCTGACTGTTTCCTTAATAGCTTTGCGCTTTCATGTGTTTCCTCATTTTCTGTTACATGAATTTAAAGCAATCTGATTTCCAAGTTAATTTGAAATGACGCAAGATCCATTAGTTGAGGGTATTGTTTGCAAAATAACTCCAAGGGACAACTTTCACTCACTATACTTTCAGGTATGCTGTCAGCAAACAAAAGCAGGGCTAGTGATGTGAATAAAGTCAGCAGGATTTGACCCAAAAAAGCTTGTCAGTACATAGCAGAGCACAGACTTATAGCTTAGCTGCATAAGAAGCTTGTAGTAAATGCAACAGCTCTTACACAGCCCGAGTTTTACACCAATGAGCAGCCCTTTTGTGATAGTACTTATACAAATGATGATCAGAATATGCATACAGCTTTGCAAAAGACCGGCTATAAATATTTTTCTTAGGAATTTTGGCTCCACATTTTCTGAGGAATAAAATGTAAATGTTTTGTGGAATAAAACCACTGTTTCAGCTATCACAAAGTAATCTAGAGGACTTGTGCTTTGTCAACAGATCCACAATGACAGTTCCCATTAGAGAACAGATGGTGACTCTCTGCACCTGAGGGTAGAATTGGGCTTTCTGACTTGCAGCACCCAAGAATGACCAGTTATGCTCATGGCTGGAAGGAACTGCACTGGCACAGGTTGCCCAGTGAGGTAGTGGAGTCTCCCTTCTTGGAGACATTCAAAAGCTGTCTGTACACGGTCCCAGGCAACTGCCTGTAGCCTATCCTGCCTGAGCAAGGCAGTTGGACCAGATGACCTCCAGAGGTCCCTTCCAACTTCAGCCACCCTGCCAGTCTGATAAACAGGCAGTGGTTTAGTGCACCTTGGATGAATGACCTCTGACTGCCTCTGCAGCCTTTGGTCTGGATACTGTGGAGGTGTCGTAAGTAACACCTCAAAGTCATCCTTGAGTAACTGCAACTGGAAGCACCCAGACTGCTGAAGGAAATCCCATAGCAGAGGCTAAGAGACAGACATGTGGCTGTATTTTCCTCATCCTCTTCAACAATTGGAAAACCTCCACTCTTAGATGTGTATGCAGTCAATAGTTTACAAGCAGCAGACCATGCACAAATTCCACAACTGAAGCCAGCAGCCTTTTAAGACAGCAATAGTTAGTTACTTTTGGTTTTGCTGAACACCTAATGTAGTGAGAAAGCTGAGCAATGCCACAATAAAAATACAACACACCAACTTTTCAGCTGTTGTCCTTAAGGTAAAGACACTGGACAGCTGAAGTTGATAATACTACCAAAAAAAAACATCCTGGATGACAATCCTCAAGAAACAATGCTTCATCTGTGCATTGAGCCATTTCAAACACACCAAAAAAATCTGTGTTAAAGAAAAAAAAAGGAAACGATTTTGGGTAGCTTTGCTCCTGCCAAGCAATCTGCTCTCAACCAACTGTAAAATCTCTCATGCTATCATGCCAAAAATCAAAGGCAGAGAACACACTGATCAGCAATATAATGTTTGAAGTATTGTAAAAGGGAAAAAACAATCATTCCTAAAATGGGATTGTGGTCTCATTAGAAAGGAATTCAACTGCAGTAGTTACCTCGGCATGTAAAGGACTCGCTCTGCCACCACAAATCCCACCCTGAAGAAGAGGTTGCTGGCTGGGATGAATGGGAAAACCAGGAACAACAAGCCAACCAAAACTTCTTTGTGTTCCAGTTTCTGCAATAACACAAAATTAAACAAATATCAACTAAAAAAATCCAACTAAATTCACCACTAACTTTCTCCTTTGATAAGAATCTCAAAAGAAGCAAGTTAGATTAACATTTTCCACATTTTGCATTTAAAATATTTTTTTTTTCCATATTGACACAGTTTGTGCTTCCAATATGACCAGAAAGTGAAAAACACACTATCTACAGTGTATATTATTACCCTTGGTACCTTTTCCAAGGTCAGCTCTGGTGTATGCAGCTCTTTTGAGATGGCATAGGTAGTACTTAAAAATATACTCCATATTGGTAATAGGTAAGTATAGAATAGAGTGAATGCATACATTAGCACGTCTAGCACAGTGTGGCTGCATATAAATAAACAAATGTATATCACATACATACAGACTGCTGTGTTCAATCCTAAATGTTTAACTGAGAAAAAGCTGTTCAGTCGCATTTTGTGTACAGAAAACTAGCCCCAAATGGCACATTAATGCAGTCATTTTCTCCCTTTCAAGACAGTATCTAAACTTGAAATGATACTTTTGCACACAAGGTCTTTATAGTCATACAGAGTTGGAAAATTGAGACACAGTATATATTAAAACGAATGTCTTTTACTTGAGGCTTAGTTAATGCCCTTCACTTGAGCTCACTTTAATACTGACTCACTCCGAGGAGAAATCGAATTGCCACATGGAATTCAAAATAACTGTGATCTGCATGGCCAACACAAGCCTCTCAGGATGCCGTGATCAGCAGCAGCCACTGTTGCTGCCACAGAGAGACCAAATCCTCCCCGGGCAAGCTGAATTTCAGACTTAGCTCCAGCCCAAGAGGCTGAATCAGCTCACGCTTTCTGTTAATGATCTCAAAGAACGGCATCAGGCTAACAGAAGTGTGGCATTAGGTCTGTGAAATCTCCCAGGCAGACATCTGTGCTCCCTTGCCCTGCAAGAGGGCTCCCCCCCAGCTGCCACAGCGCCCATCCGCAGCCACGGGGAGAAGAGCTCCCCCACACCTGCAAACAGATGCAGCCAGAATCACTGAACGGCTGCAGCGCTTTCTAATTGTTGCAGGCAATTTCTCAACTTTGGAAAGCAAATTGACTCCTCTTTACTGGAGCGACCTGAATTTAGAAATGTTGCACATGATTTCTGAGTAGAGGAACAGAGCCTGATCAACCATGTGGGGCCAAGCAGTACAACCTGCCTTGCTCTTGCACAGCTACAGACTGCTGGCCTAGGCAGTGGCTGAAATTCAGAAGTCCCAGTATTAAAATATATTCATCCTATTCTGCGAGAAAGAGAATTAACATTTTCTATGGGTACCAAAATGGAGGCTCTGATGTCACTTTAGAGGGACTGGACCACAAGATCACAAAAAAGTGCACTGGCTTCCTCTGACTCGAAGAGGAAACACAACGCAGAGATGGGAGCAAAACTCACATCTCCAGACTTCTTTATCAAAATTTGCTTTAAATATCACCACAGTTACCTGTTTCTATCACCTGCTTTTTCAGTGTCTTGGAATCACAGTTACTAGTGCCTTCTTGCAGTCAAAACTGCACCTAAAATACCTTATTCCCAGAGCTGAAGCTGACACCAATCCATTAATCTGATGAGCTGACATACTCAGTAATGGTCATTTTGTCTTGTAATTACAATTAAAAAAAAAAAAAAATTAAAAATTATTTCTCAACTCTGAATGCAAATTATCAGCCCTATCTCAACTACAACTTCCCTCCCACCCAGCTCTGGACATATACTCCATTTCTCTCCTGTCATTTGATGCTCCTTTCCCACCTCGTCTGGCATAATTATGGTGCTCATTTGCTGCCACCACTCTACCACAGGTCTCTAACCACAAACACCCAGAGGCACAAGAAGGTGTGTTGGGCCAAAAGGAGTGCACTGCTAATAAATAAAATGTTCACTGTCTCTAAGATGTGGTCTTGCTTTCAAATGAACCAGCTATCAAGTATTTCTGCAGTTGTTCATTAAGTTAATAATTGGGAAAGCAACCTCTAGTTAACATCTCCAGGAAGAACACAGTGTTATTCAAGGCTGCAGCATTGGAGATGAGCAAAGGAAACTGAATGCTGGAGAAAGACAAATAAAACCTGTACATCAAACGGGAAAGAGGAAAATGTAGGAATTAGCTCAGATGGAGGAGGAAATGGTATTGTGCACCCTTTCTCCCTCCATAAGTCACAGCTTTAGACTAATCCCACTGAGGGTTGCCAGCTCAGTCCTCTGGGCAGGGCCCAAAGACAGGAACCCAGCACTCACAAACCAGCCTCATGGAGCAGAGCCCTCTGTGGTGCTACTTATTTCTGAAACAAAAAATATCTGGCAGCACCCTTTTAAAAGCATTTGGTTCAGACAGAGGCTTTTGTGAAGAGTTTATCCTCGAAGGCCATGCTTCAGCTCACTGTGCGTTATGCATGGCCCTGCCTGCATGCCAGCAGGTCAAACTCCTGCACTCGTACTACAGCCACTCCAGAGCTCAGTTTGATTTTTCTCTATCTAGCCATTATTTTTTCCAAAGTTTGTACTGGCAACTTGTCTATTTCATAGAATCAGAGAATGATTTGGGTTGGAAGTGATCTTAAAGATACCTTGGCCCTGTGGCTGGGTCCTGCCCAGGAGGAGAGGCTCGTCATCTGAAACTCATCTGTGGCCATTAACAAGATGGCCTGGATGCAGCCTCTGGTGCAAGCGATTCCTAAATCACTGACTGCTCATAGTTCAGAATTCGTACTGGAGGAAAAAGTTACCCTATTCATAGCCAGATCTTATTTCTCACTTCCCTAAACAGTTTCTACTGACCCACTAGATACTGAGCAAAATCAGCCTTTGCACTGACCCTTGGGCACATTCTTCCATCCCAGCCTTGCAAAGGCTGAAGACACATCTGTCCCTGACTTCTCAGCAAGGGCCAACATCTGCTCACCTAGGCAGCTTAGAGGAAACAAAAAAAGGAGAGAAACATAAATATGATGTATTGAAAGAATCGTGTGTATTACAGGTGAGAACAGACAGCTACAGCCTAACAGCACAAGTCTCATCCAACATCATATCCTCCTTTATCTTTTTGCCTACCAAAATTTACTTAGCACATTCCCTTTTAATCCCCCTTCCCCTGGAAGGGTTGATAGATCTATAAATGAGTACATAAGCAGGACAGAATAGATAAGAACATCAGGGACTGATACTGTAGGGCTGCAGGAAAGGAGGGCAGCAGAATCTTCCACCCAACACAAGCCATAGGAGATGCCTTCCATGTGTTTTTTTAAGTAAATAAAAATTTATTGTTTGTTACATTTTTCAGGGAGAGGAGGGAGAAAGAAATCTTGGACCATTTATTTGGTTTAACTACTCTGGTCATCTGAGTCTGCTTAAGAGATAGCTGAGCTAAAGGTGGCAGAACCTGCATCTTCCAGATGCCAAGAGCAGTAATAAAAGCTTTTGGAGAGTAGTACACAATTTTGTTTGTCTTCCCTTCACCCTAAAATGAAAAAGCTAAGACTAGAAATTATAAATCACTTCATTCCTTTTAGAGAAATACACTTCCTTTCCTCTTAAAGATACTGCTTTCTTTTGGAAATTAAAAAAAAATCTTCCCATCTGTCAGAGAAGACTCTGGGGAAAAAAAAAAAAAAGGCACCTTTGAATTAACCTTGGAATGATTCCTTTTGTTAAAGACAAGTCAACTTAAAATCAAAATAGCATTCCTTATAGCAGTTAGTTTGGGGGTTTGCAAATACATATCTACATCTAATTTCAGTTAGGCCTTCATTATATTGTAACAACAAACAAACAAACAACAACAAAACACACACAAAAAAAAAATTAACCAAACCAAAAACCAATAAAGAATTTTTTGACCAGCTACTTTTCATAGACTTATCAAAGAACAGAAAAACACTACTTGTTCTCCCAAAGGCAAGGCAAAAAATAGTCGCATTATCTCAAACAAAATAGCAAAGAATCACTCCAAGGCTAAAAACCATCAACACAGCAATAAATCTCAAAAATTGCTTCCTTGGCAATTAAGGAGAAAAGGAAGAAAGTCTTGAGTTTACAACTGAAAGAGATCTTCCCATATTACATATAAGACATACACCTGAGCCACAAATAAATATTTCCTGAAAGAAAACACAAATCTAAATCACAAGTCTTCTACAAGCACAGGAGGTATGTAGATCACTTCAACATATTTGTCATAAAATATGGTCTCAAAGAAACCCACTGCAAACTCCCTATTTTTCCCATTGAGAATCATCTGAGGTGCCACATCCATTGAGTCCCACATTGTGATGGTAGGACTTATGTTCACATCTCCTGGCACTTCCAAGGGCTAAGATGTTGAAAGTGGAGCCGTGAGGAAAACATTCCTCCCAGCTGGACAAAGTTGCACCTCAGGGAAGACAGCAGCTAGGCAAACAAGTTCAAGCAAATTCTGTTCTGCTCTACCTTGGAACATTTCCAAAGGTGTTTATATATGCTTGCCTGTTTGATGGGAAGGTGACAATCAAATGGGTTTAATTTCTTCCTCTAACAGTTTATTTCGAGAATGAGGCAAGTGTCACCTCTCCACCATTTAAAAGAAAAAGTTCCATGGAGTAAAGACTTCCTTCCTACCAAAACCATAGACCACCCTCTGCTAGCAAGCTCTGGATGGTCCACTGCAGCCAGTGAGATGTTATGCTTGGAACATCTGACTGCAAGCACAGAAAAGGTGGCGTCCAGGAAAGTTGGTAGTGCACGGTTATATAAAAGCAATGACTGCTATTACATTTCCAAATGCTTGCAGGCCTAGGAGGTAAGTGCATTATCCATCATAAGAGACACAGATTCAGAGAAGCTGTATGACTGTCTGCAAACCACAAAGGATGAAAATCCTTCAGTTTATTCCTAACATCCACACGTGCAAACCCTTAGTGCAGACTGCACATCAACTTAAGTCATGTATTCCTGTTGCACCAGTCACTCATGAAGCCACAAGTAGCTTGACAACCTGGCTCCCCACTGGCCTGCACCATACCACTGGCAGCATCTCACCTGGCAAAGGTCAGGATCTGCGACCACCTATTCTTGTACTTTCTACATCTATTAATACAAAAGGGACTGTCTAGAAGCATGCCAAAGTCACTGCAGTCATGTATAACAGGATAAAAAGCAGACTTAAGTTAAGCAGGAATTAACCCTAAGGGGTTAATTCATTCCTTCATAGGAAAAAAAATCTGCAGAAGCAAGCACTGGGTGCTCCCAAGTCCCACCTTACTGGTGTAGGCACAGACAGGTCATAGCAGAGCTGTACCATGCTCCACGTACCATCAGCATGGTCTCCTTTACGTCACCAGCAGAAATGAGGGTGGGACATGTATATCTTTATCTTCTGTGGCCAAACAGTAGGGCACTGTGGAGCTATGACTGGTTTGCTCTGCTTCCTGTGCCAACACTTCCAACCAAATGGTGCCATAAGTCAGGTGTCAACAGATGGTCTGAAAAACTCAAACAGTTGGTAAGGAAAAGGTAACTATCCAGCTTCAGAATTGGCTCAGGAACCAAATGTAATTACCTTGCTCCTACAAAAAGAGCCACAAATTCTGTAATCACAATTTATCAGGAGTTTTATTCTTTCTTCTCATAAAAAATCCCTCCAAACCCAGCTTCTTTAGTAGCACCAGCTCCTTGAATGCCAGGCTTAGCAAGTCACTGTCTTCCTAAAATAACTCCATTTTCCTTGGTGATCATCTAGTTCTGATAAAAATCACCCACAGTCACTAATGACTAGAACTAAGCAAATTTATACTTCACAAATAATCCGAAGCCACGGAGATTTCCAATGGTATTGTGACCATCACTGTCAACTGTTTATTAACTAGTTGACATATGGATCCCATTTCAAGCATTTTGCAACAATAATAACTACTTTCCAATTCACCAGCAGCAGCATCTATTCAGGAACTGGTGTATGTGCAAACATACACCAGTCAGAAACTGAATCAAAACCCATGAAAAGTATCATTGACTTCCTAACCCCACACCATCTGAAGAGAAATCCTCGGCATCTCAGACCACTCTTAACAAAATCGCTTACTTTCCGTTTCCAGAAGGAACCATGTCTTGGTCTGTACCTCTACGTAAAACAGCCTATTTTTCAGAAATGCTGAATGCCCCTAAAAACTATATTTACATCAGTGGGAACCGTGGATGCTCAACAGCTCTGGAAATCAGACTTTCAGTTATTGCATAAAAGCAGAAAGTAGTCCTCTCCCTATCCCATAACTCACAGCAGGGTATAGAAGTATTTATATACTATCAATATTTCAGTTTTTATTTTAGTATCTTAAAATAAAATTTTGATATCTACCACCTTCTTTTTCTGCTTAGACCCCAGATACCCATCCATTCAGCTATGTGTTCACAGTCTTTCTTACCCAGGTGTCTAAAATTCCGTGAAGATAAAAGCTCATTTTCCCAATCCTTAATCCCTGCAACCTCTAATTCCACTTGACAAACCAATTTGAGCAGGATGCAGGAGCACATGCATCTTTGAAAGATAAGTGGAACATTCCAAAGGGAAATAGGAAAGTCACAAATTGCTCCAGGAATTAGAATAATGGTTTTGATCTTGTGGTCGTTTTTCCCTCTTCCCTTTAATTTTGTGACTGCAGGCTGCTTCACTATGTAAGGAAATAAAAAAGAGAAAAAAAAGGCAAAATTTAAACACGTGCACACTGCTTGCAGTACGTAAAACCACAATCTTTGGAAAAGCAACTCTGTTCATGGTGTGTCTGCTCTTAAGAGGGAACATGGAAGAGGATCCTGAAAAGAAAGTTAAACAAAATAAATCACAAAATAGTTCCTAATGTTTAACTAAGGCAAGTAGCCACAACAAGCACCATTATCTCCTCCAGCTGTGAATTTCGTGGTCCTCCTCCTCATCCCCTATTATTGTGCCACTCCAAAACATTTCAGCTTGGAGTGGGCCTTGAAATATTAACTCAAATCAGAAGAAGAAAATGGCAGAAACAAAAAGAGTATTTTTGAAAATAGAGTAATTCAGTGTTAATATTCTGAAAATGGCAGAACTATCTGCCCCTATAAAAATGACCTATGTAGTGTGACAAACTCCTGCAGGAGTTAAGAGCCCATGTGGTGAGATGCCGAGTATCTTCATGGTGAGCCAAATCAGAATGACTTCAGCTATGGTTGTATATACTGAGTACCACATTGCAAACCTGATAATTTCAAACATCTATCAAGAAAAAAAACAAAACAAAACAAAACTCTGATACAGAAGGTTTTTTGATAGTTCTTGTATCTGCTTTTTAAATTCAGAATGGCAATTGCATACAGACAGACTGAGGAAGGTTTCTTCATATGCTTGTTGGTCGGCTGGCACAGCAAGCACCCTGGGAAGGCTTTTGTGGTTCTTCCAGCCCCACCAGGGACCTGGAGCTGATCTGCTTTCTGCACTCGATGGAGCAGAAAGAGCCACACAGGGCCCTGCAAGCAGCTCCCCCTTTCCCCCAGCTTTCACTAAACAGTCTTTCTGGCTTATTACTCTCTCCCCGCAGCAAACATTAACAACAGAAGCAGCATAGAAAAACCTCGCTGATAAGGATTAAGAACATCAGTCCTGACCTTCTCTCTATGTGGAAGGAATTCAAGTGGGCCCTCAGGAAAATGAAAGCAGGATTTATTTTAAATGGACCTTTTATGAAAATGACTGTGGTTTCCAGCTTGTCAGATAGACTCCATCAATAAATAGTTTTATTCACCTTGCAGTGCCTTTGAAGCAGGTATTGTTATGGAAGTGTTGTGGCATATGAATTTTGCTAGGCACACCTTCTAACTGTTGGTACTACTACAGAATATTATAAAAGGCAATTGTTGCCCTGAAAGTTCCATAAGCTGCGACTTATTAATGAAATGCCAAATCTAGGAAATAAGGCAAAGGTCTCAGGAGTACAGGGTAAAGTAAATAGCATGACAGAATACACATAATGAGTGCTAGCAAAAACAACAGAAACATGCACACAAAGAGAAGATGCAAATGTGTTCCTCTCCTTGACGGTATTAAACACTGTCAGCTAAGGCATATAGTCTGTTGAGTGACTGAGGAACATGCTTAGATGATATTCATAGATATAAACCACCAGATAATGGCAATACGATGCCAACTACAGCACAAACTAATTTAGTCACAATAATCTGGTATAAAATGCCTTGTCTTGGCTAAGAAGCAGTATGCAGAGAAATGTAGAAGCAGAAGTACCTTAAAATTAGACCTGAAGTAAATGACAACCAACTGTAGCATATGAAAGAACAGATAATAATACATATCTCAGTTGCATGTAATGAATATAACTTGAAAATCATCACCATTTCCTGTACCATACGTAACAATGTCACACACAGCAGCAAAGCGTGCTCTTTAAAAAGATATATCCTAGAGCATACAGATTTGACATCAATGTCAAATCAATGAGTCATGAACAAACTGTTGCATATTATTGCATGTTCCTGTTGAGCAAGCAGAAAGTGCTGTGAGACACCATGAAGTACCTCCATAGCACTGGTCAGAAGTATAAATGCAAGATGAGGACCAAGCAGTATGAGGTACAATAAATTTGCTCAGATTGGTCAGGTACAAGACCTACTGTTTCAAATTAGTTTTCCAGATCAACTTGCTCTGAATTACCCCACTGCACACTGGTGAGTTTTTCTGCTATCAGCTCTCCATGTATCACACAGAAAGCGGAATATGATCCATGGTGCACTCTGCACATATGTTCAGAGCCACAACTACAGGACAAGCTGCATTTTAATCACACTGCTAATTAAGCAACAACCTAAAAATGCCATGCAGTGTGGTGTTTCAAGAGTCTGAAGGATTTTCCTTTCACGCTCATTGAATTATTATGATACGTCAAAGAAATAACTATCATCCTGATGATATGCCAAGAACTGTCCTCTCTCTAGTT
>NW_008600965.1:99450-158106 GCF_000691845.1 Merops nubicus
TTCTCCCAGCACAGAAAGGCAGCACTCGGGGCTCCTGGGTACACTAGTGGCCATTTCAAGAATCAGATTATTTCTCTGGCCTTGTAACTTCCATGCTTCATAACCAAAAAGAGAGTGCTTCATCCGTTTCACTGGTATCTCTGTAATCTACCTAGTCCCAAAGATGGAAGACTGACCACACCCATTCCTTGCAGCTAAAGCTATCTTTGAAAATGGGCAATAAACAAATCTCATCCTCTTTTCCCAACTAATAGTCTTTATCTGGCATGTAGGTCTTCACAATAGCGTCATCAGCCATTGTCACATCCCCAGCACACCACCCAAAGCCCAACCAGACTGAGTAAGGAAGTTCACTGCAAAGAACTGAGCAGAACCTGAGGATTTTGAGACTTGCTGGTGACTCCTGATGCCTTGGGCCTAAGCAGCTCAGGAGAGGCCAATCTGCAGAGCTTGCTGGGCATCTGCATGGTGAAAAATCAAGTCTGAAAAGGTTTCAAAGAGCTGCTTAATGACGAACTGCAACTTTGTTCCATTAGTCATTTTGAAAAAATCTTGGCCAGAGATGAGAGCAATGTCCTTTACTCCCACAGTGGGAGGTGCACCAAGGAACAGACCTTTTCTTTATGCCCATCAGATCTCCAGAAAATGGACATTCATTGTCACATGTGATAGGGATGGCTGCATCAATACATGAGCATGGCTGTGAGCCTTAACACTTTGCAGAACCAGTTCTTCTTGGGGAGCTGCTCACAGAGAGCTCTTTGGCTGTTAAGCAAGTGGGATTACCACTATGCACATAAAATGACCCAGTCAAAGAAAGAACTGTGTAAGAAAGAGAACAACAGCAAAAGTGCACGAGGAGGACAAGGAAGGTCACTTCTCTCTCCAAACAATAAAGAAACGAAGAGCTGCCTTCTCTCTTTCTGCCATTTTCAGCATAAAAAGTCTCACTGAGTAACAGATATGTTCTAAGAAAATCACTGCTGCTCCTTGTCCTTCTAAGGTCTAAGAACGTTCACAAAACGCAATGGAACAAGAAAGCTTCATGCCTTAGATGTCCTTTATCAGCACTACACATACATGCCAATAGGGTTATTACCCTAATCACAAATGTCAACAGCAAATTAGCCCTTTTTAAAATTCAGTGGCAACAAAGGCAGAAATCCAATACATGCATTCCCTAATTACAGTCCATGTAATGTATTCTGTGAACCTCCTGGGAGCTTGTTCTGGGGATGCATGCGCATCGCCTCCCGCCACCAAAATGCAGTTCAGTGCTCACTGCACAAACGTCCTCACTTGTACCAAAATAATTCCTGTCATTTCCATTCTCCACGCCACAGAAAGGAAAGTGTTAGTGCCAATGAGAATGAACAAGAGGTTTTGTCCTCTTTCACCTCGGCACACCTACACACTCAACCAAATAGAACACAAACTGCATGCCTGTTCACTCTAAAAACATTCCTTAGAAAACTGCAAACTATTGCTTCCAGGTTAGACTCTGAAATTAAACTGGAGTGAAAAATCATAGAACATCTGGGCTGGAAGGGACCTCCCAAGGTCATCTAGTCCAAGCCCCCTGCAATAAGCAGGGACAACTCCAACTAGATCAAGCTACTCAGAGCTTCACCCAGCCTGATCCTGAATGTCTCCAGGGATGGGGCCTCCACCACCTGTCTGAGCAACCTATTCCAGGGATCTATCACCCTCAGATTGAAGAACTTTTTCCTAACATCTAACCTAAATCTACCCTTTTCTAGCTTAAAGCCATTACCCCTTGTCCTGTCACTACAAACCCTTGTGAATAGTCCCTCCTCTGCTTTCTTGTAGGCCCCTTTCAATTACTGGAAGGTCAGTATATGGTCCCCCCCGGAGCCTCCTCTTCTCCAGGCTGAACAACCCCAACTCTCTCAGCTTGTCCTAAAATGGCTGCTAAGACAGTTGTGTGTGTTTGCTTCAAGAAGAAATCAGAACACCTTACATTTCATGAAACGTGAAAAATCAAATGATGCATCTCATGCTGCCCACAAGCTGAAAAATACTGAGAAATAGCCTGTCTGGGGCTTGACTGAAGGAAGGTCCTTCTTGAGGTGAGCAGTGTCATGTAGGAAAGGTCACTGCTGTCATGTTTGGAAAAAAGCTTTCTTAAGAGCCCAATATAGTGAACTGTGCCTGCAGTTCATGTGTCCTGAACTTCCCTCTTCTCACTTTAGAAAATGTTCCTGCATGTGTCCGAAGCCAAATGGGATAATTTCTTTCCAGGAAATATGCCTCTTCCTACTGTTTACTTTCCTCAATAATTCCTACTACTTGGCACAACACAATCATCCTCATACCACTTAATGGCAGTATCAAAATCAGGTTGTTATGAGAGTTGTTAAAAATAAAACAGAAACTACTTTCAGAAATTTAAGAATTTCCCAAAAATCAGGGTATTTCAGCTAACTCTAATTATACCTAGGGAGCCACATCCGAGTTGACCCCCAGGAACCATTAACAGTTCCACGTTCACAGAGGGTTTGCTGGGAGGCTGCAAGCAGAGACTGATTAAAGCACTCTGTCAAGAATAGGTGGTGGTTCTGGTTTTACTTGGGTTACACACAAAAACAGATCACTTCAGATTCAATTTATTCCATGTTTAGGGTTTTCAAGGATAAACACAAAGGAATCTACAAGATGAATTTCAAAGCATCAAGTAAGTAAATGCCTGGAGAGTGACATCCATGTTGCTTAACACAACATTAACAGTGGTTAAGAGTAATGAAGTGAACTTAATATCACAAAAAATTAGATGCTGTGGTTTCAAATAGTGGTATTCATAAATCCAGACCAAATCGTTCTGCCTTTAAGAAAAAAAAATAACAGAAGCAATAAAAGTATGATCAAATTTAGACATTTAATACAAAAAGTATTTTGAATTATTATTTTTTTTTTGCAGCTTGACAGAAGACAAACAATTCAGTTACCCAAAGGAATCCTTCTGGATTGTGGTTTTACCCAAAATAAAATAACACAAAATTACTCTGGATAATCCTGAAAGATTTTTTTCCCAGCAAACAAACAACATTAACCTTACACATAGTGCCAATTCTGACAACAGGAGAAGAAATAAAAAGCAACAGAAGCTTCAAAGAACACAGGATAAGATGTTTCAGAAGTGTTCAGTACTGGGCTAATGAGAATTTTATCATTAACTTCCCTGGGAACAGGATTAGGTCTAATACAAACATTTCTGAATATCTCTAGCAGTGAGTAATGAAAGCTGGAGGAATACAAGATGATATACAACCTGCAGGTAGAACAAGTGAATACCTAATAGGGTATTTTCCCATATTTCGCATAGATCATCTGTCAATGTATAATCTAAATTAATGACTCTGCAGTCTCAAACTATTTGGTTCATTTTCTGTCTTATCAAGAGCACAGAGAAGAGTGCAAGGGTAGGTTGAAGCACATACATGACCTGCACAATTTAGCATAACTGGTATTAAAAACCTATCACTCCCCTACTATGCTTTTCAGTGATATGTATGTCTAAGGAAGAGAAATTTCTGTACTATTTCAAGAATTATTACCAACACCTTTCCTAAGGAATCTTCAGCAACACAGCCAAGGGAAGAATAGCTTGTAACTCCCTGTGATCCACAACAAAACCTTTCCAAGTAAGTGCATAGCTTATGATTAACAATATATATGATAAGCAATATGATTAATGAGGGATCTGAAATGCTGAGTTGTGAAACACTACATTATTTACACTAAATAACACTTTCCAGATAATTTCAGATTTCCCACATTCCATTACTCCACTCATGTGAAATCTACTCATCAAGATGTATCCAGCATTAAGGTTTTAGAAGCACAGCAAAGGTACAAATACAATAATTGATTTTGTTTTCAAATGGCTTTGCAGATGACAGTTCCCAGTCCTGTCTGAAACAAGAGACAGCGAGCCTAATGACTACGGGAGAGGCAGAGACTTAAGAGCTTCTGTGGGGGTCATTAACAGCAGTGGAACGCAGGACTCCAGGCCATGTTTTGCCCTCAAATCAGACCAATTAGAGACCGAGACACTGAACTAGAGGGACGTTTTTATCTGTTAAGCTTGCTTGCATTAGTTACGTAGCAGTATAGGTTTTTCTACCTCAATCCAATGCTTTTGAGAGGAAAACTTGTGCTTACTGACCATTTCATCTGAAGATTAGGAAACAAAATATTTTAAACAAAACGTTGTACTGCATCACTTTTGGTGTTACCTTGAATACAGCTATGCAGTGTAGGCTGAGTAATGTCATCACCAGCACCAGGAACACTGTGGCTAAGTTCCTTGCATCCCAGATGGACTCGATCAAAGGGATGCTGCCAACCTGCCAGTCGTAGCACAGGGTGATTGGTGCCAGCAGAAGCCACGCATTGAAGGCCAGAAGGTAGGAATAAGTTAGAAACCTGCAAAATAAAACAAATAACGTAATACCTGGAATGACCACCAACAAACGAAATGCTTTCCTGTGGCAATTACCACATACTGCATGGGAGAAGGAAAAAACAAACCCAAAAAACTCTCCACACACAGGCAATACCATACTTCTCAGTCAATAAAGAGCTGCTAACATAGGTGAGGGGTACTTCAACAGGCCATTTAAAGAAATAAAAAAGAGCAATAACATTTATATGTTTTTTATGCACCAGCCTCTCGAAAACTAACAGATCTTCATCTTCCATTTGAATGTTAGATTTTCTACCAGTCTCAACAATATGAGTAATAAATAAGCAGGTGCATGTGTGTTGAACAGTTACACAGTTCACTGCATCACTCTTGCAATATAAAATATCCCTCTAGCTGCATTTAACTTACAATTTAGGATTTCGCATGTGTGCACAATATTCAGCAATTAAAGTCAGACCTCTCTGTCTTTTCTCTTTGCATCCCAGCACAGAGAGAAAATACAGAAGAAAGGAGGCACAGGGTGATTCCTGGCTGATCCCATCACAGCTTATTAGGCCTGGAGACAGCTTGCATGAGATGTGCCACAGAAGTGATGGAGAAGTAGAAAGCCTTTCAAATTGTTGTAATCTTCATTAATTGGTATTCTCAATAGAGAGGAAAATAATGGGGAATGGAAATGGGGAACATGCTGCCCTCTGGGAAGTATGTAGGGCTTTCAGAAGACTGAACAAGAACAGCATGTGTGTGACTGGACTAAACAAAAAAAGAAAAAAATAAAAATAAAATAAGGAAAAAAAAATAATCAAGCCAACTTTTCCTCTCCCTCCCAGTCTTTTGCTGCTTGGAGCCTACTTGCCCAAAATTGCATTCCCCTCAGATCACATTTACAAAAGTTCAAGTATTTTTGTATGGAAGAAGCTGGAGATTATTCCAGCGATTGTTAAACCAACCAAGCTAAATAGCGACAGCCTTAAAACAGACAAACCCTTCCTGGGCTTACATATAGAAGAATCCACACCATGCACAGCACCAAAGATGGCAAATACTCAAAAAGAAATGAAATTATATTCTATGCTGCATAGGATTTCTTCCATCTGAGTGTGCTCTGCTGGCTGTTATCACACCCAGTTGCCATGGTACCTTAGCAGATTTATTAAAATGATAACAAAGGATGCCCGAGAGATATCAAGCCAGGTAGACAGAGGATTGCTTCCCTCACCACTTTCAAACATGCCTTTTGCGGGTCAAAATACAGCCCCTTTCAACAGTATATTTGTGTTAGAAGGGGGAACACACTGAAGCTAAATGTGACTCCAGGCAGGCAGAAGTGCCCAGACAGTGTTGGGCCAAGGCACGGGGATGAAACAGGCCTACATTTTTATGAAGGGATTTTTAAATAACCACAAGAAGTTAGGAGACCTGTTTCTCTTTTTACCTGGAAAACAAATTTCTCCAGTACCACAGCTATCAAGAAGCAGGGAGTCTTACAGGACTGAAATAATGCTTCATAGTAAACAGTGGAAAAAGGCACGTTTGTATTTCCTCACAAAACTTTCTAAGCTCCCAATTCTGATGGAAAAAGGGAAAACTCCCATATTTTTAAGGTTTTCAGCCATTTTGTACTTCATTTCTCTCTCCTTTCCTACCCTGAGGTAGTAAACAAGGGGAAAACTAAGAGAAAACCCATCTTCTCTCCTTACAGATGCAGCAATTAAAAAGCCTGTTTCTCTTTAAGAAAGCATCCCTCAACATATAATTTAATTTTACTCAATTTCTTCTTACAATTTTGATTGTTCACTATTTCTAAAGAAACAAACATGTCTTTTGTAGTCACCAAGCCAATCTTTTCCATTTTCTTTTCCATTTTTCTTTTACATTACAGAGAAACACAGCAATATAAAATCCGGTGGAGCTTCACCCCACAAAGGGACTCACCGGTGATGTAAGATCAGGCCACACATAACATCTGCTCAGCCACAATACAAAACAGACTCCTGTATCAGCCTCGATACCATGTCAGAAAAGGTTACCAGAAAAGTTTACAGCTACTTATTTAAAAGCCAGAGATCCATTTCTAGCTGTAGTTCTCAAAGAGAAAGCATGTCCATTTATGTCCATCTGAATAATGCCACGGCAGACGATATTTCTACAAGTGTGTATATAAGACAGGATCTTCAGAAGCCTTGAGTGAGTTTTGCACTTGAAGCCTTAGGAGAGCCCTGTTTTTGGAGGGAGTGTCCCTTTATGCCCTGGCACATTAACATTTTCAATAAGTATCACAATATTCATGAATGCTTGTATGCAAACCACAAACAAAGAAACCACCAGAAACCCCCGCCTGCTTACTGGGCTGGTGGGTGGGAAGGAACAAGATAACAATTGGGATCTTCACAAAATGCAGCACTGCAGTTAAAGACAGACTTGTTGCTTTTCTGCATCTTCACTGATAAGGCAGGAGCTGATAATCATTAGACAGCACAGAATAAATATACACGGTTTGCTGTCGTAACAAATTGAGGCAGTCTAGCAAATTTTAAGAGCAAATTGGGGTAGCCAGATTAGTGTGCATTAATGCATTTCTGCTGGAAAGTTAGGGCAAACTGCTGTTGGAAGATGAGAAGACAGACATACGCTGATCAGGATAAGTCTGTAGACAGCCTCATCTCCCATGTGCTTGTAGGGTTTCTGTCTTCCTTGGGAGCCTTACTTGCTGCCAGAGGCAGGTTGCAGAGAAGATGGACAAAAGCTCTGTTGCATTGCAGCAATAATTAGTGTCTTAAACATATTCTGCCAACAGGGGTGAAGTCATTATCATGTATGTATGGTCAACTGGTTCGCCTCTCCAGACACCCTACCAGAGAACCCTTGGCCATATCTTCTGTCATCAAGCCTGAACACCCTCATTGAGCACATGTGTGCCATCAGCAGGCATCAAAGCAAGATCCAGGAGGGCACTGCTTGATATTAGGTGTTTGTAAGCTGCAAGAAAGCCTTGAGCAAGCTATGATCCAAGCCAAACTTTGAATATGCTTTCAGAACTGGTAACCTCTCCTTTAACGCAACAGACGGCTGTATAAAATAAAGCACTACAAACCAGCATTATTCTAGGTACTAGCAAAAGAAAAATAACAGGATGCTAATAATAGTTCCTGACAATTCAGTGCTGATTTTACTTACAGCTCTTGAAAGCACATGATATTACTTCACATCCGTGTGTCTCTCATACTACAAGGCTAACCTGTAAGAATGCTAAATGCAGGAAAAACTTCGGAAGAATCGTAGGATGGCTTAGGTTGGAAGGGACCCTGGAGATCATCTAATCCAACCTCCATGCCACGAGCAGGGAATCCTCTTAACTAGACTAGGTTGCTCAAGGCCTCATCCAACCTGGTCTTAAACAGGGATCCCCCCTCCAGGGAGGGGGGATCCACAGCCTCTCTGAGCATTCTATTCCAGAGTCTCACCACCCTCATACTGAAGAACTTCTCCCTAAGGTCTAGCCTAAACTTGCTCTCCTTCAGTTTAAAACCATTTCCCCTTGTCCTGTCACTGGACACACTTGCAAAAAAACCCTCTTCAGCCTTCCTGTAGGTTCCCTTCAGGTATTGGAAGGCAGTTAAAAGGTCCTGACAGAGTCTTCTCTTCTCCAGGCTGAACAATCCCTGTGCCCTCAGCCTTTCCTCATAGCAGAGATGCTCCAGCCCCTGGATCATCTTTGTGGCCCTTGTCAGAACTTGTTCCAACAGATCTATGCCACCAGAACTGGATGCAGTATTTATTCAAGGTGGGGTCTCACAAGAGGAAAGTAAAGGGGGAGAATCATCTCTCTTGATCTGCTGGCCACACCCTCCTGATGCATCCCAGGATGCGGTTGGCCTTCTGTGCTGCATGAGCACACTGCCAGCTCATGTTGAGCTTCTCATCACTAAACACCCCCAAATCCTTCTCTTCTGGGCTACTCTCAACCAGCTCTGTACCCAGTTTGTAATTGTGCCTGGGACTGGCTCGATCCGGGTGCAGGACCTGGCTGAATCTCATGCAATTTGCATTGGCCCATTTCTCAAGCCTGCCAAGGTCCCTCTGGATGGCCTCCCTTCCCTCAAGTGAGTCCACTGCACCCCGCAGCTTCGTGTCATTAGCAAACTTGCTGAGGGTGTACCCAATGCCACCATCCATGTCGCTGACAAAGATGTTAAACAGCACTGGACCCAGAACAGACCCCTGAGGAACTCCACTTGTCACTGGTCTCCACCTGGACTTCAAGCCGTTGATCACAACTCAATGAGGGTGACCTTCTAGCCAGTTCCTTATCCACTGAGTGGTCCATTCATCCACCAAGTCCATGTCTCTCCATCTTAGAGACAAGAATGCCATACAGGACAGTGTCAAATGCCTCACACAAGTGCAGGTAGATGACGTCAGTTGCTCTTCCCATATCCACCAGAGCTGTAACTCTGTTGTAGATTAGTCAGGCACAATTTGCCCTTAGTGAACCCTCTCACCAAAGCTGACACCACCAGGAAAAAATCTGCAAATATTGAAAAGGCTAAAGATGCATGGAATCATTGCAGTAGCTAATGACATTTCCGCAGCCTACCTGCAAACAGCAACAGAAGTATTTTCTTTTAATTAGTTGACTAAGTGAATTACATTTTAAATTAATGATCTTCTCTATATTGATGTTCATGTCTGCTGGAATTCCAAGGGAGAAAAATCCCTGCCTGTAACATCTCCTACTCTATCAGTTAATCCCAGGCAAAACAGAGTATTACTGTTGAGGCGACTGGAAGAATGTGCCTCTTAATTGGCAATCAGTTTTCCCCCAGGCTGAGTAACAGCACTTGCATTCCAGCTCAGTCTTTTTTCTTTTTTTTTCCTTTTTTTGCAGTTTGAACACAGAGATCCAAGTTTCAGCAGATTTCAAATGTTTCTTTTCACTGCTCAGCATCTCTGGCATGCTAAGAAAAACACAGCTCCTCCTGTAGGTAGCAGGTGTTGTCATGGCAATACAGTTTGTTTAGTTTTAATTTTTTTAGTTTAAATGTGCTGTTTGTGCTTGGAGATAAACACAGGATGACTCAGATCTAAAACCTGTTGCAGAAAACAGCTATGTGAACTGATTGCTCTACCGAAAAAAATGCAAGTAAAGCGTACTACATAAATCAACAATACAACAGAAAAATACTTGGAGGATTGTCTGTTAACCTTTGCTGCAAGAGACTAAGGAGCTGGGAAAAGCCCTAGTCTCAGCTGTGCCAAACTCAGGCAAATCAGAGCACACTAGGACTGAAGGACTGCCTAAAAAAATTACACGATTTATAGAAATTTATGAGTAGTTCCATTTGCTCTCTGATTTTGGAGCATTTTAAGCCTTTTTCCCTAGCTCCCAAGGACTGAGATTGTAGATTTCTTTCTAAAACTGCCACACAAGTGATCACAAGACTCAGACCAAACCCCACCAAAGCTGCATGGAAAAGCAGGGGCCAGTGACCCTACTCTTTCTAGGTGCATACAGTTGTGCAACCTACCACTCATCCAACTCTGGGACAACCCATCCCATTCCTGACAAACACCCTGCTCCTCAAGGACCTGCAAGTGAAGACTTTCTTGCACTGAGGATTTTAGCAAGGAAAAGGCAAAATACTCAGGGGGAAAAAAAATGGACCTATCTAGAAGACAGGTGATAACAATGCACTTAACTGGCATTTGGGAAAAGAAAGAGGCATAGAAAGAAGGGGAGGATCTGAAACAGAAGCAGGAAGATAGTCCTTTCAGAAGTCACAAACCTTGTTAATGCTTTTCTGAGAAGACAACCTGCACATTGTCAGAGACTCAGGGAGGTTTCAGTTCTTTGTAAGGGTGAGGAGAGCTCCTTTATCATGGAAAGAGCTTCTCACTTGCTTTAACACCTGAACTGATTTCAGCTCAAGGCTCTCTCGTCCTCTACAAAACTCTAAAACCTAGCATGTTTGATGAGCTGCTTCACAACAATGTCCTCCTAGGACACATGTGGCTGCAGTTATAACCAGGTGGTGGCATTTAAGGATATTGTGTTAAAATTGAATATATTTGTGCTTCCCCTGGGGAACTGCCAGTCCAGTCATACCTTCCAACAAGTTTATTTTCCTGCTCTGTATATTGTCAGCCTAAACATTTTCTTTTCATAGCCTTAAAAGAAAGGAAAAAGAAAGAGGAGGGGGAAAAAAAAAAATCACATTCTGTCTAACTAGCACATTCAGTGATAGCGGAGTAAGACTACACAAACAAGCAACATGCTAATTCCAATTTAACATCCAAATGTGAGTATCAGCTTAACAGAAAATACTCCTAACTAAAAAAAAGTGCCTGTGTATTTCCTTTCAACAAAACTTCTCCATCTAGGGGAAAAAAAAACCCTGCCAGTCAGTAGGAGACAGGAGTAGGAAAGACAAAAACATACATACAAACAGCCAGCTGCAGCTTCACCAATAGCCAAGGTAGCTCCTCTGGAAAATGGGTTTGTGTGCACCAGGGGCACAGGGGAAAGACAGACTATTATGTTATCCTATATAGCTACACAGCCTGAAGAGCTTTCATCTGCTGAATGGCTCTCTCAGTTGTTTCAGCTCTGTGGTTAAGGATCTGAAAAATATCAAATTCTCGAATAGTAAAGACTTTCAAAAAGCCTATAAATTTCCAGTGAAACCTGAACCTGCTGTCAGTCTCAGTGCTGGAAAACCTGGGATTGATCTCGTACCATTTTCCCTCCACAAGCCCCCTGCAGGCTGTGGGGGAGAGCATGCCCTGTGATCAAACGTGGTGCTCAGCTTGCCACCCACAGCAGCATGCTCTCCACAAGGCATGCAGCTGAACCCCCCCCACCCGTGGGCGACTGCTTCAGAAGAGGCTCACTGGGGCAGCAGGGTACGGAGGGTCCTCTGGATAGTCACTGAGATGCTGGTGGTTGATCCTCAGGAAATTAAAACCAGAGCTCATAAACCCCCTGTGATAGCACTTCTGGAAACAGCCCTTTATACCCCAGAGCATTACCTACCCTGCGACGTCAGCAGCCAAGGGGATGTCCTGGCCACGCTGCTTGGCCCCAGAGACTGCCTGTGGTCTAGCCCTCCTGCATGGAAGTATTTTGAAAAGGAAAATGCCTTGCCTCTAGGAGTCAATGCCCTCTGCTTTGACTGCACACCCTCCACTCCAGATGCACGCTTTGGGTGGGGAAGACTTGTTGTATAACCAGTGCTTGCAGCAAGCACCATGACCAATTAAAAATGCCTATAAAGCTGATTTCCAGAGTAGCATTGCCTGCCTGAATTTGTTCATTAAACCAAAAAAACTGAACTGAAAGAGGTGCTGAAATCTTTTCATGTGGCTCTGGGAAAGGAGGTTCCCCTGGGAACCTCCAAACCCCAGCCCCCTTTGAATAAAGAATATATTTTACACTTAATGTATGGACTGTCTGGTCCCTGGGTGGACACGGCAGCAATTCTTACCAACACCGTTTTTTGTCCCTTTTGTCCAGAAGTGAGCCTTGAATGCTGGCTGCCTGCAGAGATTACATGTAGCGCTGAAGCCAAGTACCTCTGGGCACACTATGGAAAACACTGACAAATCAGGCAAAACTTTTCCACTCAAGAAGCATGTGCAAGCCTGGCTAGTTAAGAACTGATATGTCACAGGGGTCTATTTTAATGCCAGTTCCTAGCCTAAAGTCAGTGAAAATCCCATACCAGAGCTGTTGCTGCACTTGACTTCTGTTGACTTGGCAGAACTGGCTGGCACAGGGACTCACTTCTCCAGCACAGGTCTGCTGTGTGCCTCTCAGTAGTTCATTCCCTTTGAAATTACAACTGGGATGGTTAAATGCATTGCTCAGAAAACAGTCACAAATCTCTATGAAAAGGAGTATGTGCCAGTTTTTACGTATAAGCATTTCTTCAGCTTTGTGCAGCACTGAATTCTCTTTTACCTGATGGAAACAGCAAAGAAATACAGAAAGCCAGCTACAGAGAGAGAGCAGTTCAACCATAGGACAATGTTATCTCAAGGCAATCTTAGTAGAAATGTATTAATGCAACACCACAAATAAGCCTGTTGCATGCCCAGAGTGATCAGCCAAGGTTACAAGCCAAATGCCAGCAGAAATTTAATATAACTTGACTTCCAAAGATATAGTTCAAAAAAACCCCTTTATTTTCTTAGTTTGAAATTACTGATCAGATTTAATCTGTTTCACACACCTTGAGACATGCTATACAATGGACTTTTCCCTTGTCTTGCCATGGTGTTAGTAACACAATCTGTTTATCCAAGGGCCTCCTACTTCTTTCCCCTCAAGAATGACAGAAGAAAGAAACATAGTGCAAAACGTCTGAAGCATGACAGCTCACTGCTCAACAGCCTGCTAACACTCCAGCACACTATTTACCTAAAGCTGGGTAGCTCTCAAAACCTTCCTGAGTGCATTCTTCCTCAACTTTCATCTAACACAAACAAGAATGTTTTAACAGAGGTTTGGGGTTGTTTTTTCTATTGCAACAGCTTATCCATGACAGATTTTGGAATGGCAAGTCACGATGACTGGAAATGTGTGTTCTTTACAGTAGCTCACAGAGAAGCTATGTCCTTTTTGCAGTGTGCAACAGCCGGTATGGACAGGCTCTAATGGCAGGGCTTACAAATAGCAAGATTCCCAACACCTTCATTTCTGCCTCCACTGAGAGAGGGAATGATGGACAGATTTCATCCTCCGAGATCACCCTTATCAAGCAACACACTGAAGGACATGGAAAGGTGGCTTTAATTTATGTCACTATAAGTTTTAAGATATTTAGGAATGTCGCTTTTGATTTTAAGGACAGTAATTTAGTGAACATACTGAACAGATGTGGGTTGTTTTTTTTGAAGACTGAAAACCTGTCATTGTTTCAGCATATTTCATCTTCCAGTGGTCAAATAAATCATTATCTGTCTACTTTAATTTATACATTTGTGTTGTCCAAGACTGGAGACAAGTTCCACAGAGCATAATAGTCATGTTCTAAGGCAAAACTGAGCCATACCACAGGTCTGTCCAGAAAAGGATCCTCTCACCATCAGTGACCAAAAATTAACACCAAGCAAACCATCTAAAAGCATGATCATTTTTTCCAGTTTCTAGCTAGCATGATGTCCCCATGTTGGATGAGGTTTCTGCCTGGATTTCCTTTTTTAACTTGCCCAATCTCTCTTTGAGCCTGCATAAACTTTCAGTACACCCACAGCATCCTGCAGGAAGGAGCTCCTCAGCTCAGCTACCTGTTACAAGCCACTTCCTTGGCTTGTTTTGGACCTATCCCCTCCTAGATTCATGTGATACACCTCAATTTCTAATATGCTCTCCGCCTCCACACAATCGTGGATGCATAAACCTCTCACACCCTCAGTCATCTAATTTACATTACAAGCATCATAAGAGCTGACAAAATCCAACCTCATTACTCAATACTTTTTCAAAATACTTACCCCTACTGCTAACCACAGCTCCAATAACCCTTGCCAGCCTCAGGACAAACTGCACCTATGCAGCCTACCTGCTGACACAGAAACCTTGTGAGAGTTAACTACACTCCTTTGGGTTCATCCTCTGTCAGCCAACACCCCAACTCCAGATATAGCTTTATGTGTTTCACAAAGACTGCCACAAGATTCCAAACTACTGTTTTTCTTTTTTATTCCACTTGTTGTCACCAGCCTTTGTCCTAGCCCCACAGAGTTCACCAAGTCTTACAATAACTTTCAAACTCTGTTGAAAATCTTAACATTTACCCTGGTGTGACGTACACAATAACCATGTTTCCAGCTCAGTGCAAATACAGACGGCTGCTTGCACACAGAAGCTCCCATCTGTGCCCCACATGATCTTCAGAGAGTTACAAAACAGCTTGCCCGCTGCCTAAGCACTAACCCTTGCTTCAGCCATAGTTAAGGTGTTAGTAACCACCTCAAGATTACTACACAACACTGGCCTTTCTCTTAGTTTCATGAGATTTCTACCTGCTGGTCTTGACACCTGGACTTAACTCCTCCACTCCTTCACAACACAACTCAGACTGCAAATAACATGCTGGCCTTAAATTCAGTGCTGTGACTTAATTGCTGCCTTCAAGACCTCTTTAAAAGCTTCTCACACTAAGTCTTCATTTGTTGCTGCTGTAGCTGTCCACAGCTGAGGAACACACACCAGCACCTACTTAGATGCTGAATATCCTCCAGCCTTGATATCCAAGACCCTAACGCAATGTCAACCTGAACATTGGAGCAAACAAGTAGTATCACCTCCAAATTCATGCAATTTACTCAGCTAATAGCACTTCTTATTTCCACCCTGTGGAAATACCAGGCTTTAAAAACGATCTTGTCTCTTCAGTCTCCCTTTTCCTTGCATCTAAAATGAACACCAGCCCTGCACCTCAGCCTACCCTGCCCACTGGCCAGACACACAGATCTTCCTGAAAATCAGGCCAATGCCACTCAACCTTGCTGGCTCCATCTGACATTCCTGTCTTGCACTCATGATGACTGGCACAACATCAGTTCTGCAGCAACAGCTTCAGCTCTGACCATGGTAAGGTAAGTCTCAGGTAAGTTACAGTTTCAGTCTGAAAGAGGCAGTGAGGAAGGAAAATGTTTTTTTTGCCAAGGTAATGGCTGTGGTCGGTGAGTACATCATGGGCTGTCAGTTCAGAGACAGCCACTGGGTCTCTGTCTACCTTGCAGGATTGACCACTCGCCCATTTAGCAAAAATTTACCACCCTAGCTGTCCAGAAACTTATCCTAAGGTATCATCCACACTGATTAATTAGTCTTTCCATAGCAATATGAGGCAATAAAAAGCAGCTCTCATCTCTGATTTCTCATTTACAGGTGGACCCCCCATAGGTCTAACATGAAGACTATTGCCAGCAGCACAGCTGGGCCCATAGCTAGCTCTGAAGCAGTCGGTGGGTCACTGACTATTTTGAAGTGAAGGGTTAGAGTCTGGGTTCAGGAAAGAAGGTGTTGCTGAACAAGCTTAACGTGCTGTCAGGTGGATCCTGCAGGCTTAGGGTGGTGCACGGGACCAGGTTTTAGCCTCTTTCAGGTTGTTTGGTTGCAAGTTCAAGGTAGTGGTCAGTTTAAGGTTTGAGTTCAGAGAAATAAGAATTTATGGACATATTCTTCAGGTACCTCATATCTAAGATGAAGGATCATGCCAGGAGACTACAGCTAAAGTCAACAGAAACTCAGGAACCAGCTTCTTTCTAGATCAAACAGAGTACATAGAGTGAGGACAGGGACTATTGCAGAAGGCCAGTAACAAAATCTATGGCAAGGGAAGTGGCAGGTACTGAAATCTGACAACATGCTGTCTGGGCCTTTGTCAGCTTCACCTGGCCCCACACCTGATGCCCATTGCTCTAAGAACCCATTTCAGCTCATAGCTGTCTCTTGGATGGACCTTGGACTTGTGCTGTAGGTAACTTGTCTCCTGATGGACCCTCACAGACATGTTCTCGCTTGTTCTTACTCCTCCTTGTTGTCCTTTTTCCTGGACGGACTTTGGGCCAGTGTTGTAGCCTTGCCTCCAGTTCCATCTTCTGACTGAACCCTGATCAGGATTCAGCAGCAAACCTGCTTTTCAGCTTCTGTTGTCAGGACCCATGACTGAGCATCAGCCATGGGAGGCTGGTGCTCGATCAGCAGGGCAGGAACTCAGCAGCTGAGTTTAACTCTGCATGTCAGGAAGCCATGCAAGGGCTGCCATCCCGGCTTGCCGAAAGGATGGCTTTTCTGGATGGAGGATACAGGCTTCAGGGTATATTGGCTGAAGTGAGGATTAAGATCAAGCTCAGCAGAATTGGAATAGCTGTGAACTGCAGGGTTTTAGGATCCCTCTAGCACAATAATTCTAGTTTTCAATGGCAAGAGTTTCCTTGATTAGGTTTGGAGCAGGTAAGTGTTGCTGGACTGTAGGTGAAGCCAGGGCTGCTGCTGGGCTCAGGGAGGACCTCAGCCAGCAGCACCCTCACTTGTCTTTCACAAGGCTGTTAATAATATCCATACTGCCAGTAGTAAAAATAGTCACTGTTTCATACTCCAACAGTGACTGAGCTTTTGGGTTTAAAAGACCTTCCCCTGTCATTACAAAATATAAAGACACAAAAACATGAAAGTCATGTGCAGCACAGAATATGCAATTGGAATAAGGCCAGGATCATTTATGGCTTGACGACCCCCACCTCAGCATAAACATATCAAAAAGGGACAGCAGCAAATCCTTCATGTTGTGCTGCACAGAGTCTGGTATTAACGACTCTGCCAGAATTGCTGCAAACAGATCAGAGCTTTCCAAATCAGACAGTGTGCTTCCTGGAAGTACTTTTAGCCTTGATGGTAATAGGAGCTGTTGTCACATTATCATAAAGGTCTCCCAAATGAGATCCAGCCCAATTCTGCAGCAGATGTTGAATAAGGATTGTCTGAGCTTAACCTGTGCCTCAGCTGCAATTCCACTGTCGGAATGAGGAGCCAGCCAAGCCAAAAAGTGACAGAGAAGAGCACTGTTCTCATTTTCACTTGGACATCAGAAAATTCCTTCAGAAGCCTGCAAAGCATCTTCCCCTAGTTCAGTAGCTAACCAGAGTTATGCACATGGTCATGTCGTCTTAAGAGGAAATAAGTCTCGACCACCTTCTGGGAGCACTGGTCTGGTTCAGTCTGGAGGGAGATAACTCACAGCTGCCAGTGCCTTGCTGGTCTGGCCTAGCAGAACCAGCAGGATGTGGTATCTGCCCACTTAATCACATGCCAGGTCCCAGGCAAGGAAAAACAACATTTTTACTGAATTTAAGCATTTATGTGTCTTTTTTTTTTTTTTCTTAAAGAACTGAAAAAATTACAAAAATCTGTTAGCATACATTTCAGGTTCGTTATGTTTAATTAATCGATGGCAGCCCACAGTGCACTTGGTCAGAGGTGTGCAGAACACTACATACCACCAGACTCCTGCCTTCCAGCTTCACTGATCAGCCAATGATATTCCACCAACAGGCACGGTCATCTCGTTTTTATACAAACTTCAGCTGAAGCCAAAATTCTTGAATGTTTGCATCCCACACCTCAGGAGCAGACAGTTTCAAGGTTTAGGATTAGGCTGCAGTCACTGGGCTTTCTGGTCCTGTGCTCAGGCAATTAAATTATGTTCTTTGGGCTTTACAGAAAAATCACATTTTTCAGCAAGAATGCATCTATAATATAACTCTACAGGACCATGAGTGTGCTTTGGGGTTCAAATAATGCTGGTTGCTTTCTATTCTAGACAGAGCAATAAGAAGTAATTAAGACAAAAAACCAAGTCTCCTCATTAGCATATGTAAAACATTTTAGTGCAGGGAAAAAATAACATCAAGGCTACACTTTTGAAAACTCTGGCTTGATTAGTGGCATTGTACCTCGTCAGTAAATACGGCGAGAATGAAGCTGGATTGTCCTGCTCCGAAAACATGGGCATAGACCCTCCCATTATCCAGAGGCGGAAATACAGCACCAGAGTGACCTTCAGAGAAGAACATCTCGGTTAGCAACGCGTTACGAAGAACAGCTAAGGCCTTCAGCCAACTTTTTGTTGTGACAGCTCTCCATACTCTGCTCTGTGCCTAGAAGTGAGCCAGTCCAGCCATTTAGGCAAAATTCAATTTGCCAACCTATGCAGGGTGACAAACGTGCCAACCCTCAGCAGAGAGAGAGCACGCTACATTGTCGTGTGTCCCCTCTTTCACATGTGCATTACTGACAGCAGCTGGCATATCTTGGCTACCCACAACAAAGACAGCATTTTGAAGGACAAATCCATCACCCTGCTGTGGCTCAGACTGCACAGTTTTGCTATTGACCTCTTCCTAAGTACAGATGGAAAAGGATGGCTGATGTCTTAAAAGCTATTATCACTCACTCATGCTGGCATAGATGTAAGGACATGCTCCACTGGTGTTTATCATGCTGTGTAATGCTAAATCCCTGGAAGGACTTCTGTAGGATGTCATTCCTCTACCTTTCTGGAAACCACTTGTCAAGGGACAAGCAGGGGGATCTAGCTCCTAGAGCAGCACAGGGAGTTGCACACTCAGGACACCCCTGTGGAAGTGCTTGTTTTCTCCCCTGAAACGTGTCAAGTTCTGCTCAGAGTGTGCCCAGCAGCAGGTGTCTGCAGGCAGAGCTTTTCTTGTGATTCTTCCCGAGCCCTGCACTGAAACTAACAGCATGCTACTGAAAAGTCAGTCCAGTGTCAGACAGTGCCCCTGTATTTAGGGCTGGAAACACTTGCAGATGATTACACAGTTGTGAGGGCAACCACTATAAATTAAGGAAAATCTGAACTGAAAACACAGCAATATTCTTGTCTCTGCCCAGCTGAAGTTTTCTAGACTATTTTCCAAGCCTAACTTTGTATTAAGGTCTATCATCTAAGCTTTCTGAGCCTTTTAGGATACCACCACATAATGTTCATTCTCATCACATACACAGAAATACATGGTCAAGTCCACTTGTACTTACATAGCTTATTACCAAAGCAGCTCTCTTCAAAAAAGGCCTTGCAGTATACAAGAAATTCTGGTTGTTATTTGCAGTCAAGTAGCTGAAATGTAAGGAAACAAATATTTGTTGAAATACTTTGAAACAATAACTAATTTTTCATACTGGAAAAAAAGCAATACATTGTTTTAACCACCCAAAACTAAGGGGCAGTAATGACGACATCACTCTTACTCTTCAAAGTTCTTTCCACATGATTTCAGTAAATATTGAGACCGCTTCAAATAATATATGCTGTAATGCATTGCAGTTTCCCCGTCAAGATCTAGTTTTGGTTGTTTGTTTTGTTTTGTTAATCACCAATTAACCCCTTAATCCTCAGAAAACCCCTACGTGTGTCTATGATTGTTGTCTTCATGCTCCCAGAAGACTACACCAAGACACATTTTTAAAAGGTCACCCAAACAGAGCAATTCAATTTTAAGCTATGATTAAAATGCAAAAACTCCTTGTTCCCAACTCTCTGCTCACTCTCTAGAGATAGGAATAGCTGTCTAGCAGAAATGAACTGATTTTAAGCATTTTTTGAAGTGTATTCTGCATGCCTAAGTTTCATTACAAGTCTGCTGACAAGGTGTCATGATAATTAACTGCACAGAGACACATACACAGGTGGCTTATTGTTGTAGGAGTGTTCGTAAAAACTTTCCTGTTTCTCAATGAGTAAAATTAAACTGTATCTGGAGAAAAAAAAAAACAAACAAACACATTTATTTTAATATAGAGTAGAAGCACTTGCCAAATTCTAAGGAGCTTTCTTAATATGATAAACGGTGCCATACCTAAGAAATTAACTGAATGATAATTCCACTTCTATTGAGCCTTACAGAGGCTTCATCATTGTAGTAAAATGATGAGAAACAAAAATAAATACAGAAAAGACAACAGGAATATTTTGAGCATATAGGAGCTAGAAAAATATTGGAAAAATTATTCATAATTTTAAGAAATTATAAATATCAAGTAAAGAAAATTAATTCAGAAGGAAAGCATTTGCAGGTTCCTCTGTGCAACATAGTCAGTACCAGGATATTCTGTTTAAATGAGTTACAAAAATTGCAGCATGAATCACAACACCTGCAGGCAAGTTACCTTTCCAGGCATGAAAGCATCATACATTTCTTCTGTGCACATCTAGCAGATAAAATATATCCTATTTCCTCTCCACATTCCTCAACACAGTCTATCATCTGATTGCTTCCACACTTCAAGTCTTCAAAACCAAGTCTGCAGCACTTCCTAATGCTGCCAAGAGTCTTTAATATCTAGCATTTTGTTCAATTTTTCTCTAGTTGGATGTTTGCAAGCCTGGTCACCATGGCACGATGGAGAAAAGATTACACCACAGACGAAAGTACCAGGGGCAAAGCCAGCCAGAAACAGAGGTGGTATTTAACAAGAAGAAGGAAGTACATCTGGATGCCCTCTACAAAATAACTGCTCTTCAGAAAACTTTACGTAAGTGTCACGCTTAAAACTCAGGAACCAAACCATACGATGTAAAGCAAGCCAGATGACTTTCAGTCTTTGGTGTCTACTTATTTACAAATGTTGACATTTAAGCACTTAAATGTCAGACTCGTCTTCAAGGGCTGAACTCCGCAAAGTGCAAAGTTTTTTGAGCTCTCACTGATTTTAATCAGGCTCCAGCAAGTACAAGTGAGATGAAACTAAGCTCTCAGCTTTCTCTCTTCATGAAAGGTCAGGTCGGTCTTCAAGTGTTCACTGTGGCCCTGCTCCAAAACCCACTGGAGCCAAAAGAAAATACTCTCAGTGAGTTTAAAAGCATTTAGATCAAATCCCAGCCTTTTGTTCCCTACCGGAACCTTTTATGAAACTCAACCCCTTATGCTCTGCAGCAGGAACAGAAATGTTGGGTTGCATTTTGTTTATATTTTAACGGGTGGAGGGAGAAGAGCCCCCTATTAATCACACTGCCTGACTCTTTTCAAGAACCTGTTTTCACTTGCTTGTACTTTTAACTAACTGCAACACTTTGGGCAGAAAATTTGCATTACAAATATTTGCTTTAGGTGGAATTATTTTGGGAAAAGATCAGCCAGAACAGTTGAGCCTTTTCTCCAAGCCTTCAATTAGAGACAGAGGAGCACCTTTATCAGTGTCAAGAAGCCTGCCAACTTCATCCTTGAAAAACTACATCACCTCACACCAGTGACCTAAAACTCATGAGGTGGCCATTATCTCCAGGCCAAGTGTTTGCCACCCTCCAGAACAGCCACCCATGGTCAGGCAAGCTACAAGCTCAGGGGGCAGCACCTTCGGGGAGGTGGGGACACACAGACTCTGCTGCTTTGCCACGCTCAGCAGGGATCTGGCTTTTATCAAATCAAGTTTGCATCAAAGATGTTCCAGCTTGAATAACCGCTAGGGACAACACGCTATTTGTGAAGGTAGCCCCTTCAGCAAGAAGAATAAAGTTCATTTTAGGCTACTGATCCTTAGGAAACTGCATCTGTGGTTTAGGGCCTTGCAAACACTGATCTAGGTCTGGAGACCACCACAGGGCATAGAGGAACCCTCATCATTACAATCTCTCTGTTCCCTCTCAAACTTGGCCTAAGGAGAAAATTAAAGCCAGAAAATGGATGTAAATGGAAAGCAGGATTTGCTTTTTCCTTTTTGGCAGTACACTGCAGGAAAGCTTACTCTTTAAACATCTTGATTTTTACTTTGTCTGCCTATAAGTAACTAAAATGCTGCCCAGATCTCACACCTTTCTTGCGGCAAGCATAACACCATGCAAGCTACCAAACACTGATTCAAGGCATGAATTTATCTGCAAGTCAAAGTTAATTTGAAGCACTCCACCAAATTTCAGGGTAGCTCTGGCCACTGTAGAGCAGGCCTCTTGGAAGCATTTCAGAAAATCCTGACAGCCCCCTCACAGTTTATGTTATGGAGCAGTAGCATCCTCAGGAAAAAAGAAACCCTGCGTTGACATAAACTGCAAATCACTGCTCTGGGCTAGAAAGCAAATGGGCAGCAAGCAAGAAGGAATCAGAATGAAAGTGATGGGTAACTGGGAATGGGTGAAACAAGAGAGTTCAGAGAGCCCTGATATTTCTGATCCTTCATAAAAATGCTTTTGGTACTTTGTAGATTCAGTTAAGAAATGTTTTTTCCACAATAGTTCAATTAAGAAGTGAAACTTTTCCATTTTGACAAAGCTGCTGTCCTGCAGTCCTATCTGGAAACCACAGAAGATAACACGGTTCACTGCTGGGTAATCCAACTGCCCGCCAATCAGATCAGCCTGGGGGAGTGACATGAACATATGGGTTATGCTCAATGCATCAAAGCTTTAAACAAACCATGTGGTCTTCCAGAGTGCCTTACTAAGGCTACTACTTGTTTCAGGGGAAGGTAACAGTAAAATGTCTCATGTCTGATGCAGGTGAAGAACAATGAACTGTTTGTGTACTAAATTCAAATTAACTACAAATGGGACCTGGATGAGGAAGTTTGCTAAATGTCAGTGACACACAGCATGTACAATGCAGTAGCATTTCATATGTAAAATTGCAGCTTGCAAACACATTTAAAGTGACATTGAACTTTGCTCAGACAACCTTAAGATCATCCAAAGCTATTTTGTCTTTAGGTAGGACAATCAAAGAAATTACTATCATCACAGTTTAACTGTTTTACACCCATTTTAAACAGCTGCCTTGTATAAAGTCATTTGCAGGTCAGATTTCCATGCATTTACCAACCACATCAGGCTGCCAAACATCTCACTGTTCACAGGAACCAGTCCGTATCACCTACTCCACCCCAACCAGCCGTAATGAGGCTCCCCATGCCAAAACACACACATGCATTCATTCCCACGTGAAAGTAGGCATGGGATGTATGCAGGACAACTGCATTGATGGTGGCTCCATGCAGCAATACGCTACCTCCAGAGTAGGTGAACATTTCATGGTGTGAGTCTCCCAAATTTTCATAATGAAAGAATAAAATTAGAAGAGGAAATCCAGATTGCCAGGTTTGCTAAACGAGTACGGAAAGAGCCCATTTGGGCAGAGGTTCCACCTCTGCTTTCTGCCAGCTTTCCCACAAAGCAAACCAGCATGTAATTGCCTACTTGCTATCTTTTAAAATCCTTACAGGAACACTCCCTGAAGCAAACAGAGTCAAAACAAACAATAAATCCAAGAAATGCTTAATAATGCAAGGACTTCTCTTGTACAGTTCAAGTGGAGGCCAAGACAGATATTTGGCAGCTCCAGCTTCCTGAAAAGCACGGCTCATCCTGAAATCAGTTACATCATCAGGGCACTCCCTGAGGTTTTATAATTGAAGACAGCAGGGTAGGTGGCCTAGTAAAACTCAATACCATGCAGTTTACAGGAACGTAAACTTTGCTGGTACCAGATGGACTCTGTATTAATCAAAACAAACTTCTCTACAAAGCAAGCAGCTTTTCTGATTTGCCTGTACCATTGGAGGCATCTATAGCTTACAAAAAGGAGTGGGGCATCTCCTCAGCTGCCTTTCATTGCCATGGCTGAGCGAGCTATTGCAGACCAATATTGGCAAAACATTTATCCCCCTCTGCAGCAGACTCAGCCTTGGTGTAAAACATGAACTCGTTCTTATGTTCTCTTTGAAAGCTTTCTCAAGGGAACTGAACAAACAATTAAGATTGATGGAGAGCATCCATCTTACAAGACATCTAAAAGACCAAGGTAAGTATCCAGTAGAACAAGCTTTGCTTGTTTTGAGAGCTTGTTTTGGTCAAGGCCCTTCACTGTGAGATGATCACTACTCCCATTTATATTCTTCTCAGAAAAATGGATCCAACTCCCAGCAACTGCAAGAGGTTTGAACTAGCACTTCCAAACCTTAATACTGAAAGGAAAAGATTAGAAAGATGAGTATGAAAGCAAAGCTCTTAACTTCTTAATTATTGATTACTGTAAGACACCTCTAATCAAGACATTTTTAAAACTAGAAGGGGCTATTTTACATGAATGTCAAAACATTAATCATTGGTAGATGCACTCCTAATTCCAAACCAGCTTGACAGACTCCCCTGCTGAGAATGCACAAGCTTTACAGTAGCCCTGTTTTGTCTATAGAGACCACCTTACCTTTTCTGCTTAAAGTTCTTCCTTATAATCTGTCCAACCAGCTACATCTTATATTGGAGAAACATCTTTTCAACCTAACTTGGCCTATATCCCTCCTTGAGGACAACCGTTGAAGGGCAAATGTATGTGATATCCCAGGGAGAAAATAGGAATGAAAATCCATTGTGGAGTAAAAACATTGAATAAAAGAAAGCAAAACCAATATATTCCAGACACGTCTGGCTTTTTAACTTGCTTAAAATACCTGTCAATGCAGGGAAATAAAATACCAGCTGTAGGTACACATTTTGCATGGAAGAAAGAAAAGCCCTCCTGCTTCCTTCTTTATAAGTAGTCTTGACATTCCCCGCAGTATGTGTGGCATCCTTGCTCCTCATCTCCCCAGAGAGCCTTAAACCACAGCCACCACTACCCACACAGACCCAGACGCAGAAACACTCTCAAACAGAAGCAGTTTTACAGACTCTTCAGGGGGCCATGGAGAGATTTTATGAAAGTCAGAAGACTTTAAACTCACTTGCACTGATAATGCCACATATTCTTCGTGTACATTTTCACTTCTGACCACATCTGGAGTTCTTACTGTTTATTGGATTTTTAGGGAAAGCAGCGTAGGACATAACTGCATTGGCATATACAGTAGAGAAGGCAATCCCAGTCATTGCTTTTCCTTATTCCTTTAGGCAATACATACCTCATTCTGTGTGGGATGAAAGTAAAGGAAGGAAACTAGAAGGAAGAGGGAAAGGAGGAGAGAGAAGCACAGTAAGGGACCAGGAATGGAAAGCGAAAAGAGGAAAGTAGCAAAATGCACTTAACGGATCAAAGATGTGACTATGAAGATGAAAAAGGGCTTCCCTTCATACCAGACATTCCACCGACCAGACAAGGTGGAGCATGGCTAACAGGAAAAATAAGACCTCATCAAAGCACAGCCACCTTCTGCCAGATCTCAGGAAACCAAAGCACTGTGCCTGCAATTTAAAGCTTCCATCAATTTCAGCCATTATATTTCCTCTGCATCACACACCCCCAAGGCATTGAAATCCACCCTTAGGCTCCTTACTCCCTACACTAGGGCAGTTAAGGGCTGGTATAGAGGTATTTCAAGCAACTGTATAAGCAGCACTGGTAGCAGCTTTGGCTGCTCCACACATTCAACTACAAACCCCTATTTTCAGCCACTTGTTGACAAGCTTCATTCATTCAGGCTGAAAGTTTTCTCTTCCAGGAGCTTGTATCAAGCTGAAATTGTTTTCTTCCTCAAAAGTACCAGGTAAAACTGTTAGTATGTTCCTGAAAAAGGTAATTAGAGAGATCAGCCCACATTAACAAAATCTTGCAACCACTTCATTGGGAAAACTTCAGTGGTTCCATACTTTGGAGCAGGGATTTGGTATTTAGTAGAGGGACTGTAGAGAAGCTTTTGTTCTTGATTTCAGCAACAACTCACTCTGCTTCTAGGCTTGTGACAAGCCACTGTGGGGAAGAAAAAAAATATCCATTTGCAACTCTCACTAGAGATCTGTATTAAATCGCCAGGGTCTCTAGCCCTACCAAACACCACCTAACAGGAGCCTCATCAGACTCTCCTTGCCTCACTCCTATAAAGCCATTCAGACAGGGCACTGTCTACCCTGCAATGCCTGTCTTCAACCTGGAGCAGACCATCTACTTGGACTGCAGAGGTCTGAAAATTTTTGTCTGAAGAAGAGGCTATGTGAGTACGTGTTACTAGGAGAAAGAAAGGAAAGGAGGCACTGAGAAGAAAGGGGTAGGAACAAAGAGGGACAACAAGGCAAGAGACAAAGAGAAAGATGGAGATACATGGAGATATTCAGACCTCTACTGCTGTCAGGGATCCAGCGGCAGTATCCAAGAAATCTGCTGCCACTGGAGCTCCATCCACTTGTGTCCCCCAAGTGAGCACTCAGGAGCTGGACTGCAGCACTGGAGGTAGGGAAGAGCCCGCCTTCCCCAGAGCAGCTCCACTTCAGAAAGCAGCTGTGCTTTCGATGAACCAATCTAGCATGAGCAGACGGGCCTGAAAACACAGAGGACAGCCAGGACTCCTACAGACTGGCTGCTGCCTTTTTGTCTTCGCACAGAGAAGAGCTGGCAGCTCTCGAGCACAGCCTTCCCCAGAACAGGGCACGGCGTCCGTGGGCCACACTCAGTAAAGGGGCTGCTTGCAGACCCCCCCACACAGGAAGGGAGTCTGTGAGGTATCTGAAACACGCCCCCTAATCACGAAACCTAATCATAAAAGCTTACTCACCAGCTTTTATGTGGAGAGGGGAAGAGGTTATCCTCCACTTGTGCACAAGGCTATGTTATTGTGTGTGGAAATTATTGAGGTGTCCCTGGGAATCCAGTTTCCTAATAAAATTTTATGAATAAGCCATAAAAGGTGTGGAGGTCTGCCGTGTTGCTTTGATAGTCTTCATAACACGTTTCATGTCAGTAAACACACACTAGTCCAAGTAGTCTGCTAATAATATACAGAAGGAACCACGGTGGCTTTAAAACCATGTATATGCCGTTAGGGAATTAAGGTTCTAACTTTTTGACATTGTCTTTACCCAGGATTCCTGTACTCAAACTTAAAAAAAATTAAAAAAAAAAGGATAAATGTAAAAGTTTACCACAGTACTGAAGAAGAGGAATAAATCCATTCTATCAGTAAAATAAGGCAGAGAAAGAACACAGAAATCAATATCTATGAGACTGTCACTGTTTCTGACAAGCTTCCTGCACTCCACACAGGAGAGGAAAGATAGACATCTCAAAGCAGGAAACAATACACACCACTGCTAGCAACAGCAAACCATTCTGGATTTGAATACAGTGCCAAATATGATCAAACAAGGAATGAGGCATGTGGAATAATGAAAAGAACAGGACAAAATAGAAACTACCATATTGAGGCAGCCTACCTATGACAGACACAGCACCACGCAGGCAACCTGCCCCCTGAAAATGCAGTAAGGATGCAGTGAGGAACACAGTCCAGCTGTAAATATGCCCAGTGAAGGCAGGAGCCAAAGTACCCATCTCCAAGGTGGGGATGGATGCATTTGCGCCTGCCACAACCAGGGGCAATGCTGAGAATGGAAAAGAGCTCCCCTAGAGAAAAGGCCCATCACCTTTTCCCTCCTCCATGCATCAGCCCTAAAAAAAAAAGGGACAGGCAGGTAAAGGTCAGCTGGTTCAAATCCCAAATCCTGAAACAACTCTTTAAGGAATTTAAATAACTTACTTGTACAGAGTTTGACTTGAGGAAGGAGGAGAAGAAGGAAAGCTTTTACAGATGAGCCTGCAAATCAGTGCAAATGTTCAGTTGTTGTTTTATTGTTTTTTTGTTTTTTTTTTTTCTTAAATGTGTTTACTGAACTGAATTATACTTTTTAAGTCATCATTTGGGGACAGTCCAAAAAGAATCTTTGTGCAATGCTTGGAGAGGTACAGAATGTTTTAGCTGTAAGCATTTCTGGTAAATCAAGTGAAAGTGGCAGAAGAAAGTCTCCTTTCAGAAGGAAAGGTGGGCATAATTTGCAAAGAAATGCAGGGAGAAAGTAAGCACCTGAAACCCCATGTAAATGTAGCCTGTAAGAGTACTGCTGTATTCCAAAACCTATTTGTTTTGAATATTTTTAAATTCTTCCATAATTTACTTGTAATCCGAAACTACCTGTCAAATTCAATTTAAACCCTCGTTTTTCACTTAATTGGAGAGGGGGGGAAGATCATACATTTACAGTTTGTGTCCTTGACTTTGAGATAAGAAAATGGAAAGAGGAGCAGTTATCACAGCACGATGATGGGATAGGGGGACTGTGGACCTTCAGGAATGTGTATGGGGAGTTCACCAGCCTTAACATCCCAGATCAATTTACGGACATCTAGAAAGAAACAGTAAGTGATAATGAGAAAATAAGTGAAAACAGGTCATAAGCAAAATCTGAGGAAGGGAGGACACATTCATGCATTTGGTGTTCTCCCCTTCTCCCCTGACTGCCTCTGCCTTAGGACAGCAAGCTCTAAGGAACAGGGCTAGGTTAAAGTATGATGTTAGCACAGATTTTGTGGGAGCAGGTAAGGAGCAAGGAGAGTGCGAGAGTGCAAGAGTGCAATAGTAACAGTTTGCTTGTAAGAGGTGTTAACGAAGAACAAAAAGCTTGCACAGATTCTCCTGAAGTTGCCCTCTAAACTAAAAAAGGTTATAACCCATTCATTTACACTGAGAATTTCCCCAGATTCACACGATGGAAAGGGATGATCCTTGTTTGGATCCAAACTGTCCAAAGCCACCAGTTTAGCCAACAATGCTAAACTCAGCTGTGTAGTCTTTAAAATGAAGCTTGGCCTGTTTCCCCACAAACTCTTCCTTCAAAATGAAACCCAAGGGTCAGATACTTAAAAAACAGTTTACTGGATGTCAGTGCTAAATACTTCAGGAAGAAGGTATTTCCTTTCCGGAAAATTCTTAATCTGATATTTGATCAGGCATGTCCCTTTGCTTCTGTCAGATTAAATAAAGCAATCCATAAATATGTCAAAGCCATGTCTAAATAAAAAAAAAAAAAAACCTTCCTCATTCTTTTCTTGTTAGGAAACTGTCTGTTATTTTTAACATCCTCAAAAATAGCTTGTTCTTTTTAAATATGAATGACACAAGTCTGTTAGCAATATAGTGAAGAAGCAAAATAACATTCTCCAGAGCTGGTATCCTTTCAGAGAAACTTTTTGATGTTTGCAATCAAATGCAACTCAATGCCAAAGAAGTTATACAGCAATACAGAAAGAATCTGAAAGAAAACAATTCAAAAATTGGCAGCAAATGACTTCTTTTGTCAGCAGCTCTGTAAGTAAATTCTGCCTGTTCTATTACTGTTGGCATGAAATACCAAACTCTATACTTCCAAAAACTTTTATCTCTGTTGCTTTTCCACACAATCATCTACACACAAATCCTTAAACTCTTGAAATTAAAAATGGACCAGTTCTTTCATCGCAGGGCACTCATGGATCGGTTATGATAGGGTTCATCTGTGGAAAATAAAAATTAAAATCCACAATAGCCAGCAAAGATTAGTGGCTTGCTTTAAATGGATTTCCTCTGCAAAGCGATTCTTTAATATCTCATCTAAACAGATAATAAATGGTAAAAGCCAAAAGCACATCAATAAAAGAATAATTCTGAAACTTGGCAGAAGTAGAAAAAATTATTACATTTCATCCTATTTTGACCACAATTCAGTCTCATCTATTGCCAGAAAAATAAGACCACAAATATTCCAGTCTTCTTTATGTCACTAAGATGTTTGCTTTGAACCATATCGGCAATTTCCAAAAACTAGCAGTAGTAAGAAAACTACACCATTTTGTAGACTCCATCTCTACAGAAGTGGACTTAAATTCTGATATTTAAAAGCCTGGCAAGCATGAAGAATTCTACACACTTGCTCACAGTAAAGCTTATGGGATGTTGCACTCAGCCAAAAACACAAGCAGCTGCCGCCTTGGAGATTTTGCAGCAGCCTGTAGCACACCCCCCAACCACAAACTTTAATAGGATGAGGCTGGAGCTGACACTTGGTAATGCTCAGATGTGTACTTGCAAGGACAACCAAACCTTCCCACAAAACCGATAGCCCCTCTTCCCTAGACACCCCATGCTAAAAGGGACATTGCTCGTATGGCTTGATGGAAACCCATGAAAACGTATCATGAAGTTTATTAGAGGCTTTGTCGCCCTCCAACAGCCGTGGGCTGGGTTGTTCTTGTAATTCACAACCGAGATTGCTTTAGCATGGTCATCTCATCTCCTCCACAGGCCCACCACACAACGCATCTCCGCACTGCTGAAGGGACACCTGCTCTGGCTGCCATGTGAGGCTTCCTCTGGCATCACACCTGTCCCACAGGCCAACCAAAAGGAATGCAAGGGTGTAGGCAGATAGGCCCTGGTGGACAAGGAGAAGGAAGCACACATTGTGGATAAAGCTGTAGGACCTCCAGAAGACACTCCTGTGGTCTGTGCTTCTCTGGAGTCCAAATGGGGGATATAGTAGAAAATTATGGGATGGGATATAATAAAACACAATGCAGATGTCCCAACAAGACGACACAAGTGATGGAGGAGGGGAAAGGTGAGAAGGGGTATCTGAGTTTATTCTTAAAGGACACTGGTGGCTCTTGCAGGACCACTGCTGCATGGGTGCAGGGGCACAGCCAGGACCTCGGCCTCAGAGGTCACTGGAAAAGTCAGCACAGAAGAACAGTGGCACAGCCTCTGCTTTGCAGTGTGGTGGCAGTCCCGTTCCAGCTGGAGCAAGAGAACTGATTCTTCCAAATTCACTTGTAAAGAAACCCCAGGAAAAGCAATACTGCAAGGAAACCGATCTACGGGTTCTTGCATAGATGTGCTTGCAGGAAACAGGTATTTTCATTTAACATCCTTTTTCTTTTCATGCTCCCCTTTAATATTTGCACTGCATATGTTTGATTCTATTATTAAACACAATAAATAGCCTCTTAATGAATAATTAAGAACAAAGTCCCAGCCAACGTGGTAATATTGGCAACCAAGACTGAAGACAGAGAGCTGCTGTTATTTCTGTATTTGAGTTATCAACTGAACGTTACATCCGTAAAGAAGCAATCAGAATTGTTTTTCCAAAAACATTCCCAGAGAAAAAAAGACTTGTTCCAAGTGCTAATCACACATACTCTTGTGGTTAAAATGCAATTAAACAAGTGTCCAATATACACACAAGCCGACCAAAACCAAATCTCAAAAACCTGAACTGTGGAACAAAAAGAAAGGCAAGTTTTTAAAACCATAATTAAAAAATCAGAAGTGTCAATACAGGCTGTTGTTTGTAAGCCATTGTAAAACTTTCAGGTTACATGTGTGTGTATTATTTATAGGGAAAAGAATCTTTTTCCACAATATTTTTCAGTAAGGAAAAAATCTTGCAAAATAGTAATGCTTTACTTATCGCAGAAAAGTTTCCTTTTTATGCTTCCTGGTTTACTTCTGAAGTTTTTTTAAGTGGTGAAATGGATGGAAGAAAAACATTCTTGAATTAACTATGTAAAACTCCTCCTCTCAGACCCTGAAGAAGGAAGGTTATTCTGAGAGAAATAAGAGAGTAAGAATAACACCAGACTAAGGTACTGATTTAGCAGTCTTCATTTGATCACCAAAAACTACTACAGAGAGTAGCATCCTCACTGAAGGCTGTCAGACTTGCTGAGAGCAAAGAGCCAGAGGCAGAAAACATGCCAGGAGGACATCAGGGAATACTCTGGTGAGACCTTGCAGCCCAGTCCAGCAAGCAGCAAGCCCTGGTGCTGTCACCTCCCACAGAGCAGAGATGAGGCATTTTGGAAGAGGCCAGCCACACATCTTCACCGAGAACATAAGCTTTCAAATCATGCTTTGCTTGTGGATCCTACATGGGTAAGAAAGGAGCATTCTCCAAACCAGCAGCAGTTCCTATTAAATTTGGCCATCACAAACCCATCCCATGCTGCTTAGTGTAGGAGACACCTACACTATGGACATCAGCCTTGGCTCAGAGCTTCTCTTTGGTGGTAAGTCTTTAGCCTTACCTGGTCAGGGCAGTGGGTTACTGCAGTATTTTCCAAGGAGCAGGTAAGTGGTGGAGTAATTTACCCACGTGTCTGCTACGTCTAAAAGCTTCCTCCAGAGAGCACAAGCTTATCCAAGTGCACTTGAGAAAAGCTATTCCATCTCCTTCAGTTTTGTTTCCTTGAATTGATAATTCAGGGCTATGATGGAGAAGACAGAAAAGAGCACACCTCACAACGGCCAGAAAGAAACAGCTTTTACAAGATGGATGGAGCAAACCAAGGCAAAGTATTGATGAACATACTGTGGTTCAGAGAACTTAATGAAATTCACTTTACAAAAATCACAACGAATCACCTGCAGCAGTTTAAAGGTTTGACCAAACCATACATCCTGCATTACCTTCTAGGCTGCTCACCTCAGGTCAAAAGAAAAATTCTGCCCAATTTACCAGTACCTATTACAGAGCAATAATTCACTGCTCCCTTCTTTTGTTTTGTTGTTGTTGTTTTTTGGTTTTTGTTTTTGTTTTTTAACTTCTAATGAGCTTGTTTTAGTGACCTGAGCAGATTCAGGAGTCTCTCCCTTTACAAACAGCCACCTGACAGCACACCAGAGTGGCTGTCTCCAGAAATAGGACAGAGATGTTGAAACACACAGAGGCAAATTGATTCAATCGATCTCTTGGAGAGCTGAGAAGCACACAGTCCTCAGAGACCTTTATTTTTTCAATCTGCAATGAAAGGCCCTGGCAGTAAACTGGAGAAAGCCAGTTTTAAAAGCTGGGAGGAAAATGATTATAGAACTGTTGCAGTTTGGGGATCTTCCAGCTGGTTTAAAATGATTTGGTTTCCTTATGAACATACTGAAGGGGGAAAAGAAAAAACAGAAAGAAAGAAAACTACTGGAAGTCAGTCATAAGCACTATAGGTATTGCATGAAACTGAGTCCTCCATTTATTCTCAAACATCTAATGTCGAGGTAGGGACAGGAAGGAGGAATGCAGAGGGGGAATAGAAGTTACTGCATTCACACACAAACAGGGATTAAGGAAACAAATATCTCCTGCAAGATCTTACACAAATGAGCAGAATCAAGACAGAGACCAGAGAGCAACACCATTTACCCCAAGCTCCACTGAGAACAGCAGGCTGGCACTCAGGTGAGGTGTAAATTCAGATTTCCCCAGAAAGCACTGAACTGACCCCACTCTGCCACAGCTCAAAATGCAGCTTTTGCTGCTGGGTGAAAACCAACTTCCCAAAGGGAACAGGAACTGATTCTTTGCTGCTTCATTTAGTTTTCCCTTTTTATTACTTTGGACTGTGTGTGTAAATTGTATGTGCCATACTGATAGTTCTGCAGGGAAGCCGTAAAATTTCCAAAGTGCTTGGAGAGGAAGGAGGTGTTTCTTTCAGTTGAAACTTTTTGGTTATTTCAACCTAGATTTGCAACTTTGCTGCCCCTACACTGCACTTTTGCGAGCTCCACAAGAAAAAAAAGTGGCATTGCATTGACCAACCTTCAGCCATCCAGGCTGGTGGGGACAAGGAGCAGCATCTTAATAGCCTCCTCTTTCTATCCCATCCCTAGGAAAAGTCTGACTGTTAATGAATCTAACTCTTTTTCTACATTTCTTATTTAGAAAATGTCCAAAATAGAAACAAAACATGCTGTTCAGTGAGAAATGCCTTTTTTTCCCCTTTTTGTTTTGTGTTTTGTTTGGGCTTTTTTTTTTTTAATTTTTTCCCCAGAAGGCAAGAGTTAATAATAAAAAATAGTTAGGTTTAAACAAAGCTTTTTAGGCTATCCAGTTGTGGTTTGTTTATTTGTTTTTTTTTCGTTAAGATGAATCTAATTGATTTTCATCCTGTTGGGAGTCAACACGAGCTCATGCCTTTTCCTTCCTTCTTCCAAGTCCAGCAAGCCACACTCTGCTTTGGTTCCTCGCTGGCACAGTCTGCACACTGTTTTTGGCAGTTCTCATGCTGGCTGGAGCACTGGAAACCCAAGGCTGTGCCAGTGCCTGCTCATGTGCTTGAGCAGGGGTCAGCAGGCTGGAGGCAGCAGCCACCTCTGGCACACATTGCTGCATGGAGACTCTCCTTGCCCTTCATCCATCTCCAAGGCCTAGGGCCAACTCCATGGGTTTGACCCGATGCAAATCTGCATGTGTAGGGACGTATTTCAGACATGTCATCAGGATCATGTGCATGCCTCTCCAGTAATCACACCCCTTGCCTCAGCCAACCATTCCCCAGGGGCACATAAACTCACTTTAAAACGCAAATGTGCCAGATACTTCATATATTGCAATTTCTTTTTCTCTTTTACTGACCTCTCTTACTGACTCTGCAAGGCCACATCTGATTATAAATAATATCAGCATCCACCAAGTTATGGAAAATGAAGCCAAAACCCTACAGACTCCATCCCACTTTCACCTCCATCAACAGCCACCTCTTGCTGATCTCACAGCAGTAATCATAATTTCCCTCCACGTCTTTATTTTTATTTTTTACAGCACCTTAACACTTAAGAACAAGACAGTCCCACTGGGTGCTCTCCATCCACGTCTGGCCAGCATTCCTGGTGCCAACCAACCCACCGCTCGGAACTTACAGCGCTCGTGTGGTGTGAGCACCATGCTGCACTCGCACCAGGGCGGACATGTCCCCTCTCCTGCAATCTTTGCTCTGCTCCTGCAACTACCACGGGACAGCATACACCAGGACTCTGACAGATCTGCTCTCCTCAAGCAAAGCTCTCCAGGCCACATACTAAAATCCTGGTGAAAGCTGTTAGAAACCTCCGTAAGAAGAGTAGTAGCAGCAGGGGAGATATTCGGAAAGGCTGCCTTTTGCCAAGGGAAACAAGCCTCCCCAGGCACCCTTTCTGGTCAGCAGTGAAAGGGGAGAAGAGAGGGGTGATGCAGAGCCATCCTACCCTCCAAGTCACCCGCTGGGGACCCTCTCTCTCCATGGGCTACAGAGGGAGCTCACCTCCCTCAGACTCGCTCCCTCAAAACCCACACTGTTCAGAGCTCAGGCTCTGTCAAAAATAATTAGAACTACTGATGGAGGAAGGAAAAAAAAAAAAAACCAAAAACAAAACCACCACCAAACAAAGCAACACACACACACTCCCCAAACAACCACCACCACCTTTTGGGTCTGGTATTTATTGAGCAAAAGAGTGCAGGATACTTCCACCCTCTTGGCAACCCTGCCTTTGAGTTCCCTGGAACTGATGCCAGCTTTGATGGAAAAATATGTTGTGAGCCTCAAAAAACATGGGGCTAACTTCTCCTTTGCTGCTCTGTGGGTCAATCAAATAGACAGATTCATAAATGGAAAAGCTGTCATCTCACAACAGCAATACACAGACAGACTGCCTCTTGACAAGGGAAAAAAAAAAAAGACTATAAATAATGTTGATGTGGTAACACATGTTTAAGATCAGTAATGAGAAGGCTAGAGGAGAGCTTATCCAGAGCCCAAAGTGCCAGCCAGTCTTACAGCACTTTGGCAGAGGGAACTCTGGAAAAACACAATGGGGATATTTGCTTTATGGCTTGCAGATTGTCTGTGTCAATGCAATCATACCTCTGTCAATCCCTTCAGCTGCAACCCAGAGAGCAAACGGCTCCCAGGATGCTGAACTTGTACAGGCTCTGTGGGATGATGCACTTTGGGTCTGCGAGGGGAGCATTTGGCTGCTTCCCAGCACCTTCATCTCACCACAGTCCATCTCTCAACAACCACTGCTGAACTGAGCATGAGCTGTGCTGCTGGACTCCTCCTTAGACACAGATTTTGGTAACTATTACCAGTGTCTCTTTGTATGTCAGCAAGCAGCCCACCCTACAGTCTACTACAGTACCTATCAGGTGGCTCTCCAGAAACACATAACTCAAGATCATACTGCCCATCAAAAGTTCCAAGGACTTCACCTCCTGAATGGCAGCATGAATTAAACCAAACAATCCACAGCAGTGCCTAGCACAGAAAGAACTGCAACTTCCTCACCACTGGAAATGAAGTGGAAGGACACAGGATGGGACACGTTGTGCTCTCAGAAAAAGAGCTAGTGAGTGAGCTAGCTTAGTACAATGCATCCTCACCAGCAAGCAAGTATTTTTGTCAAACTAACATACAGCTTTCCATCCCAAATGGCTTCCCTGCTTTCTGCTTAAGTATCAGTTATCTAGGCTTCCAGATGTCCTCAAGCTGCTTCATGGCCACTTTTCGGAGCAAGTATGTGGAAAATGTAGAACAGCTTCCAGAATAAAGCTAAACATTTTACAGGAACTGCAGATGCGACTCCTAACATTCCAAACACAAACACTGGTTTCCTTACCTGTATTTCGTAAGCTATCACATCATTCAACTCGACCATGCAAAAAAATCCCCAAACACCCAAACCAATACTCTTACAACAATGATAGCTTTAAAAACAAGGAAAGAAACACACACACCAGCCCAAGCAGTGTTTCTTCAGCATTTCTTTATCCATACTGTTACAGGGAATTTGCAAGACAATTTGCAGTCATTTCCCAGCTCAGCAGCATTTGCTCCTTGCATGCGCAGCCCACAGGAGCTCCACGCTGCTGGGGCATTGTAGGAGTCAGGGCTGGCCGAGGCTCTGGGACACTACCACAGCCACTCCGTAACACGTTACAAACTCTTTTCTTACATTTGGGCTTAACATGGTGACCATTTCACCAGTTCTGTCCCGGTGAATGACTTTATGACTCGGCACAGCCTGAAACAAATACCCAAGACTGAGAAAGAGGGGCTGGTACAGACAACAGCCCTGGTATAGCTTATATGAGATAAGTTCAGGATCTTTACCCCACAGTGGACTGACAGCAATCCAGAGGGTTTTGTGGTTTTCGTTTCTTTGGCTGCTTAAAAAACAATGTGATCCGTCTTTAAGAGAACAGCTGACATTTCCAAGTTTCTTTTTCGTTTTCATCATGAGAACAGAGAAGTGAAAGGTAAAGCTACATAAGGAAATATAGTTTCTGAGGTAAACCAGTGCAAAATGAACATCGTTCCTAAGATTTCAACAGAAATTACTCCCAACTCCAGGAGGAAAATCACCTCAGTTACTGAAAAATATGATGTTGCGAGAGTAGAGGATGGGATTACAAGAATCAAAAGCAATTTTTTTAGTTCTGCTAACTTTTTTTTTTTTTGTTTACCTATTTCAAACCCTAAAAACCTGCGAGTTTGTTTTTGTTTTTGTTTTTTTTAATTTAGACTCTAAAGCATATGCTTTTCCCCAGGAGAATGAACCACTGCCAAAACCACACTGCTATCCAAGGATCTTAACAGGCTTTGCAAAAACATTAATTAAAACTCACACAGCAAGAAGGAGGGAGTAAGGCTAGATCTTTGGTTTCACAACAAGGAAAACACCAGCACCAAAAAAAAAGGACAAAAAGATTTGACAACATACCAACCATCTCAAAGAAAACACAGTGCAGAGGATGGCAGAGAGGTGGTGCTGGGAGGGCAGAGAGGTGGAGGAAGAGTAAAACCCAGTGGTTTATCGCTCAGCAGTGCTTTTACTAGACTAGGTTTCTACTATGCAATATTAGGTTGGTTGAGATTGAAAATGGAGATTTAGGAGCCAGTTTTCTCAATCTTGGCCCTCCCCTGCTTTGTCACCACACCTATGCAATGGCTGCATCCAAATACACCATCAGCATCATCCAAAACAAAGCAGTTGTTAATTATCATATCTCATTATAATGACACCTCATCTGTATTTCTTTCAAGACTTATCACAGAGTCATTATTTCTCTCTGCAACATGATTTCCCCCTCAAGTGTGGGAAAATGAAGGCGATAGCTATTTAAATGCAATTTGCAACATGGTCTGTATGTATTAATTTCTTACTGTCTTCTGGGAACATTTTCCTACATCACATACCTAATCTGTAAATATATACCCATTAGTTTAACAGATTTGAGGAGAAAAGAAAAGTTGAACCAAAGCAACAATTTCATTTCTACTGAAGAGCACACATTTTTTACTTTATAAAACATAAACACCATTGCATCAAAGTAAACTAAGGTTACAAAAGCCATTAATATATCCTCACCAGCATGGCAGGGCTAGAAAGTAAAATAAAAAGAACTCATTCACATCAGACATCATTTGCTGGCTTCATAATTGTTATTTCCCTTAAAAATAACAACAAAATCAGACTCCTGGGGAATCGCAACTGGTTGGTAGTTTTGTAGACAGAAAGAACCACCTGAAAAGCTCTGAATTCAGAAGCAAAATGGCAATGCTTTCCCAAAGGCAGCAGGTCAGGGGACACTGGAATTCACCACACGCTGCAGCAAGTTTCTATCCAGAAGGCTGGTACATGTCCTGAGCAGAGCTCCTCTCCATTCGAGAGGATCACATGGAGATCTGTGTCCAGAGCTAGGACAGCACACAGGCAGGAGGAAGGAGGAAAGCAAAGGAAACAAAAGGAACAGAGCTGTTTAGGCTCTGTTTGTTATCCTAAATAGTTCCATGTAAAAGATGTTACTGAACCAATAAAAAAAAAAAAAAAGGACTAAAAAGGAAATCTGAAACGTCTCAGCCTCGCACATTTTCAGCAATAACTGATACCCTGGCCGCTACTCAGAGGAGATACCATTGTATCCATGTGTAGAACCATCTCCTGCCTGACACCAAAGCCACCTCCTCACAATTGAAACATTCAGGCTTCACATCAGATTTAAAGACTGTATCACACAGTCTATTTTTGTTATGAAAAGTAATGTTTTCAGATCAAATTTGATTCCAAACCAAAAGAATCCATCTCCCAAAGCCTGACAGGGAGAGGGGAGGACAACATTCCTTCCTCTGCTCTCAGGAAATTACAGTTACCCTACTGCTGGGAGGTGTTAAGAAGCCTCAGTCTCTTTCTCATGCCAATATTGAAAGGTATCAAATGCCTTCACCTCACACTGCCATCAGAGGATGATGAAGGAGCAGAGCACCACATCCCAGCACAGGCAGAAAGTTTATTTTGTCTCCTCTGAACCAGAAACACTTCAAACTGCTAATATATATGGATCCAAGTTATTTCCTGTTTGACATTTTTTCCTTTGGCTAAAAAAGGAACTAGTACCATTGCTGAGTGATGGGTGCTTCTTAGTGCAGAGCTGGAGAACCACTCCACCAAAGCCATGCCTCCACAGATGACAGACAGAACAGACCAGCCCATAGTGGACTTCTCTCACCCAGCAGCAACCCACAGAACAGTATTGTCTCATGTGTCCAGCTGTAGCAAAGAAAAGCCCCCAACTTCACCTAGGTGCTGAAGAAAGACTAAGCCAGGCATGAGGATGATCTTGCCTACACACCTTCCAAGAGGGACAGAGGTTATGGAAGTGCAAACCCCTCTCCCCTAGACATAAGGAACCCTTGGCCTGGCCAAGAAGAAGCAAGTCAGTTCTGCTCATTAAAGGCAGAATCTCTTTCTATAGGACTCCATGGAAGGAAATCCATGAGAAAGACAGCAAAAAGATGTCCCATTGGGAAGTACACTACCAGGAAAGGAAAAACAATCATCCTTTTCTTAAAACTATGACTCATATTATCTTTGCAAACAGGCTACATCATCTTCACACAATCATTCAGACTCTGACACAGCAGGCAAGACGCACCCCATCCACATGGCAAAGGAAAACTATCCAACAAGCTCATTAAAAGGGAGCTAAGGCCTCCAAAGGCCTAATACAATGACAACTAATGCCTCTTGGAGTCCAGAAGAAAGCAAGAAGCAGCAAGTTTCTTGACTAACATGATAGGAAAGTGTTGACATTTAAGTTTTAAATCCAATTCGAGTCTCAGTTCTCACCTCACTTAGACTTGCTTTGCACTAGTGTACAACAGGGCATAAGCACGAGCCACTGTCCAAAATAATTCAGCTTCATTCTTCCTGTTCTCCATTTGCCAAGATAAAGCAGGTGGTTCTATATGGCTTTGTTTTCCTAGAAAGGGACCTTGAACATATTTGGTGGGCATACTAGTGGCCCACATATGGGATTTATGCCAAGAATTTGCAGTTGCTGATGATTTTGTTTTGCTTTCTCAAAACAGCTGTGAGTCAGAATAAAAGGCCACAAGTTTCTGAAGCTGCTAAGATTTTCATGGCGCTTGACTAAAGGAAATAAATAAAAGTAAAAATAAGCACTCCAAACATACCCTTCTCCTTGGAAAAAGCACAGGGCAGCTTCTCTGGAGAGTATCAGCTGTTGTCACTACACAAAGCTTGCCTAGACAACACCAGTTAGAAGGTTATTACATTATTTAGTTACAACTCATGGCAACCTGGTGTCCCTCCACAGGAACACTTATGAAATAAAGAGTTGCTGCTGGATTCTCACATTTTAACACCAGTATTGTTCATCATTCAGTTTTGTGGGCACACACATCAACAGGAAGAAGAACACAAAGAAAGGAAGACAAAAGAGGTGCACACGTTAAAAGAAAACATCAACACAAGGGTTAAGTGGGCATAAGTTTGCCATCGAGGCATTTACCCAGTGAAATGAAAGCTTTCCTGGCAAATCTGTCAGGCCGTGGAGCAGCCTTCCAAGGGGAACCATGGAGAGGATCCAGCTGGACGAAGGCAGCACTGAGCCAGTGTATGAGGGGGATTAGATTACTGGTTGCACAGGATAACAGGAGACCATATCTGATTACCCAAGTAGTCCTTTATCATCTGATGTTCCTTTGACAGAAGGAAAGACGTTACTTGAAGAAGTGATGACTATCCTGTGGGTTGTGTTGGTTTGTTTAGGTTCTGGTTATTTGTTTTTGGGGGGGGGGTTTGGGGTTTTTTTTGGGTTTTTGTTTTTTAGTTGAGAGTATACCTCTCTTCTTGCTAAAGCCACGGAAACTCCCATCAGAGCAGCTAAGAAAATAAACATTAACAGATTGGAAAAATGCTTTTAAAATCAATTGTCTGAAGGCATCAAATCTAGTTTAAGAAGGTGAGAAGAATCACGCCGGCAGGCTTAGCAAGCTGGCCAGATCTGCACTGATAGCCCTCCCATTCTCTAAGCTTGCAGGGGCCTGGGACTTGTCCTGAGGGCACTGAGATGTGGAAACCTCAGCTGCAGGGAATGCAGACAGAGCTAAAGCAATGGACACCAGCTGTTCAGCTGCACTGACCCAGTAATCATCCCGACTATGCGTCCCCGTTATTGGGGCACTCCACGAGAGGGATAAGCCGGTCATGATCACCACGCTAAGCTCTACTCAAAAAAGCATTAAATGCGAGGACTAAACATTCAAAATAATTTCCTGCTCAAGTATTTCAGTGTCTGGGAGCCCAAGAGAAGGCAAGTCCTAATTGGCAGAGAGCATTACTGCTTCAAGTGATTGATCCCACATCTCAAAAGCAGGCCCTGGGAGCACTGTCTGGAGTCACCCGAGAGCCCTGCTACTTCATCCCGCTGAAAACTAAAGTCTTCTTCAAACATCTGAGGGAAGACCATGCCATACTGAATTCCCAGGACTCCTGCCTCCCCAGAAGCGTTCTCTGTGTCCTGGCAGAGTTACCAGGGGGCCAATAAAACACCAAACCATCACACTAAACCAAAGCCAGTAACCCCTAACACTGGGAGGCAGGGTTTTGGTGGTGGTTTGTTTGTTTGTTTTTTAATAAGATATTTCGTGTAAGGTCTGCCACCTATTAAAATATAAGCTTTGAAGGTAGAAAAAACTTCTAGAAATTATCTTGGGAATCTTACTGAACTTTAACATATCAGGGGCCATCATTCTTTCCATACAAGTGTGCACTCCATTACTCAGTAATGGAACAATAATTGCTCTTCAGTTATGCAAGATGCAGGTCTAATTTGTAAGGGGTTTCTGAAGAGATAATGACAGATGCTTAAAAAATGAAATGTGAGAATATGAAACTTGTTAGGTCAGAGATAATGGGACCCATGAAGTAGTCTGCCAGCTGGGTCAGTCTCAGCTGGTATAAAGGAATGATGCTGATGTTCTGTTCTATGTATTCTTAAACAGCAAACCTGGAGCCAAATCAATTGTATTACTTCATGCTTTAATCTAACTAAATCTCACAAATGAGGAATCATCAGTGTAGGTCAACACCTGACACAGCTGCTTTCCTGAGAGCTTCCTGTGCACTCTAGGTACAGCTGCCAGCAATCCAGTAGAAGGCATCTTTCCCCTCTGACATTATACTTCCCGATTACGAAGTATACCAAGTGTGAAATAGAGATATCGATCTATATCTTTTGTTGTGTCTAAAACTAGATTCAATATAAAACCTGCTATGAACTATATAGTGGGGGACAATCTTATGTTAAAAGGGTGATCTATCCAAATTTTCTCCAACTTTACTGCTGTGAACAAGGGCTCAGTGCAACATTTCAAAGACCACGTGCTCACTGACAGCCCTTCCAGACAAAATGTCAACTCGAGACTCTGCACACTTGCATTAGTTAAGGATTCCGTGACTATGCTCCTCAGGTCAAGAGCAGTGCTCCATCCAAACATCATCTGTGTGTGCAGATGCAGTATTAAATGCACCTCCTCAAATGACTAACTTTCCAGTTAAGATTAAAATGCTGTTGTGCTGGAAACACAAACACATGGGAAGATCTCGTTCTTTCTCTGTAGGGATTTATTATCAAAGACACATTAATTTATTCTAATCTACTTGGTTTTGCTCACCAAAGCACTGGCTCCTACAACATGTAAATTCCATGCTGCAAAAATTCTGTCTTTTACTGTTTTGAAGCAGTTTAACATGACAACCACAGGAAAAAAGAAAATAAAAAACAAAAAAAGAAAGGCAAATGCTTAGAAAGCTTGCTTCACCTACTCTGATCCCCATGCCACTGCAGACATACTATTAGCAGGACCCAAGCTACCTAATCTGAGACTTGTTCAGATCTGAGTACCTAAACTGCATCAGAACAGCAACTGCTGGGTTGCCATATCCTGAGGAAGCCCAGCCTTTTGCTCTGTCTGGAAGAACAATAACACGACTACCACAGACTGCAAAACTTTCAGCTAGGAGAACCCTGTTTAATCTAGTGGAAAAACACATTATGAGAAGCAGTGTTTGGAAGCTGAAATGAAATAAATCAAATTAGAAATAGGCACAAATTTTTAACAATGAGAACAGCACACTGCTGCAACCATCCACCCACGGATATTTCAAATACTCTATCGCATCACGTCTTTAAAGTCAGGGCATCTGACAGATGTGTGACACAGCTCAAAGAGAAATGCAGGCTTCATGCAGTAATTCTTAGACGAAGCTCTGTCTCTGCATCTGTCCTGGTTCCATGTAAAAAGGGGTTCAGGGCAGGACCCACACAGAACAGAACTATGTACTCACCTCTCCCCCCCTCTAGAGAGAGAGAGAGAGAGACACTTTTTAGAAAAGAAAATGAAGTATATTGTTCAACAAGGAACAGAAAACGAAAAAGGGAGGAAAGGAAAATAATATATATAAAGATCAGGGGAATAATACAAAAGATAAAATATACAAAACCCTCAGAAATGGTTCCAGGGTCCCACGGAGTGAAAGGACAACTTCCCTCTCCGAGCTCCAAGGCAGGAGTGAAATAAGAAACCACTCCCTGCCTCTTATCAGAGTGTGTGTGGGAAGGGGAGGGAATACAATGGTTTCACCCCCACCCAGGGTCCTTTCAGTTGCTGGAAGGTCACACCCCCATTCCAAGCCTCAAACCACAACAGCATCGTGCTCTAGCCCAGATTAGATTATCATAAATGATCCCTCTTGACCTTAAAAATCTACAATGGTAAAAATGTCTTTAAGGAGTTGTAGCTCTGCACAACCCCAAGAGATCACAACCTGCATGACAATTTTGTGCCAGTAGCCCATGTCACTTCCATCCTACACAAAGTGTCTGAGGGCCAGGGATAGAGCCAGGCTGGACAACTGGTATTCAGGAACCAAATTTATTAACTCACTCCTGGGCTGGCAGCAGCTGAAAGAACTGTAAAAAATCACCATGTACCTTTACAAAGCAGGTTCCCCCCAAAACATCAGCTACCTGACAGTGTCAGGGATTTTGAAAAGAAAGAAAGAAAAGAGGCTCTAATTCACATTTTCCATCAGAGAGTTGCTACAGTATGGTGTCTATAAAAATGGCACAGTAGGAATGACAAAAAAATTCTCTCCTCCCCAAATAACTAAGCGATTTTAAAACACTTAATCCCAGGAACACACTCAAAAGATTAGCTGTGGCTCAACAAACTTTAAAGATGATAATTTTAAATTTAATTTAAAGTTGAACATCCTTGTGTAATAATGGCAAAGATGAAGGACTATTAGGGAATAATCTTGTTTATGGATCAGTGAACTCAGAAAATTGCCAAGGCACTGTGAAACATATTCCTTATTCACACCTCATAATTAACTGAGTGCTCTGCAGAGACAGGATGCTGCAATATTAAAGTCATCGTCGTTATTAGAAAGCTGCTCGTTTGGGATGGGATGCCACTGAGAGTGTCTCATTGGTTCTGGCATTTCCAAACTCCCAGGAGAAAGCACCTTCAAGACATCAAAATGGCACACTCCCAAAGTGTAATGGAGGGCAGAGAAAGCCTTTGGTCTACCACAAAAGCATGGCTTGTCTGGAAATTAAAAAACACCTCCCTTCTTCCCTAATGCCATCTGGGAGCATTTCCCTTCTAAATGCAATTGAAAGAAGAAAATACAGTTCTCTTAATTAATTCAGATTGAAAGGCGCTTTTGATGGAGTCAAGACGCCAAATCAGATCAAAGTAAATAACACAACAAATAGTGACACGAGAGCCCTGGGACAGCAGCTATCATGGATTGCCCTGTCTAGATCTTCAGACTTAAAACCAAGAAATGTTGAAGCTTTCAGCTTGTAGGAAGGTGGAGAGGGGCTCAGTGCTCTATTTTTTCAGCAATTTTGGGGAGAAATTGTCAGTTTACTGGCAAAAATACGACGACTTTTGCTGAGGTAGATCTGCTTAAGATTTGGGAAATCCTGGATTAAGTCTCTACTTCATGTCAGATTTAGTTCATCAATTTAGGCAAATACTCAGACTTTTTGCCCTTTAGTTGAGAGAGGTAATGGTTCTCTCTGGCTGATGGAGCAGAGACACTTAGAGAGGACATGCTGCCTGGGTCTCAGGCAGCTAAAATAGTAGCTGCAGCCCCTTTGCACTGTAACTACACTGCAGAGAAGAGAAAACTGCTTAAGTTGATTAAAAGCAATGAGAAGGACTCAGTCTCACAAGTGGGTGCATGAAGAAGCCCACTAGCTTTTCCCAAGCCAAGTTACTTTGAGGTATTACTCCTCCTCAAACAGCAGGTTAAAAGGGAGGATATATAATCAATACATATCTAGGTAACCAAGGCACAGACAGAGCAGCTACAGAGTTTGATGGTGTCATCTCTGACCCTGAAATCAGCCAGGCCCATCTTAGTTAAGTTCAGCATCTTGCTCCAGCCTTCCCTCTGTAATGGGGAGCAGGCCAGGCAGTTGCAGGATGCTCTTCAGCGAAAGCCAGTACACAGAATTCAAAACACAGTAGTAAAAGATACTCTGATTTTGCATTCAGGTTTTTACTGTACATCTCAATTACCTACACAGTCTGCAGTCAGAACAAAATAATAAATATAAAGAAAAAAGGGTGATGCCATAAATAAGCAAGCACTTGAAATACAGCTCACAAATAGCATAAGCACCTGGCACAAGAAATGGAACAGAAACAATAAGCAATACACTGAGCAAAAATCCAAGGCATCCCTGCATCTGGAGTACAGTATGTTATTCTAAGACCATAAAATCACAGAATTGTTTTGGTTGGAAAACACCTTTAAGAGTACAACCATTAACCTAGCTACCAAGTCCACCACTAAGCACCTCATCTACACATCTTTTAAATACTTCCAGGGATGATGATTCCACCACCTCCCTGGGCAGCCTGCTTCAGTGCTTGATAACCCTTTCAGGGAAGAAGTTTTCATAATATCCAACCTAGGCATCCCCTGGAGCAACCTGAGGCTATTCCTCTTGTCTATCACTTGTTACTGGTATGAAGAGACTGACCCCCACCTCTTTACAACCTCCTTTCAGGTAGTTGTAAAGCACAATAAGGTCTCCCCTCAGCCTCCTTTTCTTCAGGCTAAATAGCTCCAGTTCCCGCAGACACTCCTCGTAAGACTTGTTCTCTAGGCCCTTCATCAGCTTCGTTGCCCTTCTTTGGGCACATGCCAGCACTTCAGTGTCTTTCATGTATGGAGGTGCCCAAAACTGAACACAGTACTCAAGGTGTGGCCTCACCAGTGCTGAGTACAGAGCCATAATCACTTCCCTAGTCCTGCTGGCCACATCATTTCTGATGCAAGCCCAGATGCTGTTGGCCTTCTTGGCCATCTGGTCACACTGCTCTCCCCCCTTCCTATGCTCAGTTTTCAAAGGATCTAATAGAGATCAAAGAGGTACAAAAAAGCATATTAGAGCTCAGCAGACACACAGAATAGCTTTTGCAGGAGAACAGGGGTCTCTACCCTTGAAAGGAAATACATATAAAGATACTATAAAATTATAAGTGGCTTGGGGAAGTGCACCACAGAAATAACTTTCTACTTTTTATCACAAAAAGTGAAAGGGCTCCTCATGAAGTTATCAGTTTTCAAGTAAAGGGGAAGATTTCTTCATACAGTGCACAATTAAATCACAAAATTCATTGCAACAAGATGTTCCCAAAGTCAGAGCAGAGAAGGGTTCTAGAAAGAGAATTAGGCAACTCCACAGTGGACAAGTCCATGGACAGTCTTAAACGCAGTCATCCACATAAAGCATTCAGATCCATAGACTCTAAATTGCTGACTGGCACACGTTCAGCACGCACAGTGAATAAAGAGCACTCTGTATTGGCCCCATTCCCATTCCTTTCTTCTCTGTATGCATCTAGTAATGACCACAGTCAGAAAAACAGGTACTAGAGCTAGATGGACTAATGGTTTGATATGCTGTTGCCACAATGTTCTTCCATTGTATTGAATATGCTGATATGAGTTCAACAGACAAATCCTAATATCAAGTAAAAGGAGTTGCTTGGGGTTTTTTTCCTTAAGAAATATCATAAAAAAATTCCTATATTCATATTCATGCATAGCTCTAGACCAATCGCATGAATAAATGTCTTCTGGGTAGAAAGTTATCCACCATCTCCAAAAATTTATACAGACAATGAATGAAGTAATTTGGTTTTCCATACTGAGTAATTCTATGATGGAGATACCATTCAGGACCATAGGCAGGGTCACAAGAGTGAATCCACAGTAAATCAGCCAAGATCAGCAAAGGAATGCTGATCTGTAACAAACAGATTAGAAAGACCAGCACTAGCAGCCATTTAGACCACAGACCAGGTGACAGCTTTCTAATGATGAAAATTCCTGATGCTTGTACCAAAAACATTTGTACTCTAAGCAATTCATCTTCTGAAATAAATGTGTGACATAATTAACACTGGTGAGAACAAGGTAGAACAACAACAAATAAATTGAGCTTACTATCAAAATAAAGAAACACCTTTGCTTCAAACATTTACAGATAACTCAGAGGTACAGCAATGATACAAACTGCTGTCATGAGATTAGGCAGAGATTATGCAACACGCAATTAAATTAAGCAGTGTCAAAATACTGCAAAAGAATTTAAGGGCCTCACAGCACCTTTGTGTCTGCAGAAATTCCTAACGTGGTCTTGCAAGAACGATGTGTAATGGCGTTGAATGACTGGATAAAACAGCATTTTATGGGAGGGAAATAAAGGTAATGATCCTTCTGCCTTCCATCCCTGACTGATAATTACCCTTTCCCTGAATTTTATTTTGAACAATCAATATGTCTCCATGGAAAACAGAGGTGACATGGTTTTTCCTTCTAATTTTCCTCTTCTAAAAGGAACACCCAGAAGGTTTGTTTGCATCTCTCACAGATTAAATGAAACTGTGTTTTATTCCACAGGTTTTGTACTAGAACAACCAAAGTGCAACAATAGTTAGTTTCAAAGTACAAATTTTATACTTAGTATTCCTTACTCTACAGCTGATTTGAATAAAAGGGATTCATAGGTCACAAAAGATGAGATCCGAGCAGACTTTCAGCCCTCAGCTTGAACAGAGGACCTATGGCAAACCATGCTGCCAACCAACAGCTTTAAGCATAGGGAGAAATGCATTATCCGTATGCCAAAAAAATGATACTTCATGATGATTAAGATAACTAAACCTAAATTTAAGAAAGGAGATTGAAAAAAATTAATTTTTAAAACCTCAACAACCACAACACATTTCAGTAGAATATTTTCATTTAAGCCGCTCCATGATCAGCTGTGGCAGTTAATGAGAATTCAGGAAGCAAAGCAGCAGCATCAGATGCTGTGAGACTTGTCAGACCTGGACAGCAAACACTCAACAGCAGCACTCCAACAGCCCAAGCACAAATCTTGTCTTTCAAGGCTCACTTCGGCCAGTATCTGAATTTCATCACAGGTGTTTAAGAATATGGAATGCATTTACAAGAGTCCCTTCTCCATTGCAGCTTCCTGGACATTCACATTTTGGAAACTGCTTAAAAGAATCGGGGAAAAAAAAAAATTAAAAAAAAAAAAATCTGCATTTCAAAGACCTGCAGTCTGGAGAGAAATGTACGTTCCAGTATTTCCAAGCCAAGTAGAGGATTAAGGTTTCTAATGCACTAGTTGGAAAGAATATTGGGATAACTGAATTAAAAACATGAAAGTGGATTTACTACTCTTCTTCTTCAGATTAAGTTGAGATTAAGTTTCTAGTCAGGGAAGGATCTATTCATCTTGGAAAACATACAGGGGAAGGCAGGAGAAGGATTGGACATGCTGGCAGATTTTGTCTTTTTAAAACAAATATTAAATCTCAACAGCTACTTCATGTTAAGAAAAACACCAAACTAACACTCATCACACAATTGGAACCATCCATCTAAAATTGTATTGGGTAGGACTGGTGTCCTCACAGTTTTGAGCAAAATATTGCTTGTATCAGCCTGTGAAAACCTAAAGCCACATAACTTAATCCTGAGAATCTGCATTCCTTCACTTAACACATGCTGTGATTGCCAGGTTCAGAGAGGAGACATGGACCAGTTTGGAAAGCATCACTCATTAACGAGTTGGGAAGTTACAGCTGAATCTTTCAATCCCAAGAAAAACCTTAATGTTTCCACTAGGTGTCCAAAAATGCACCTGGAAGTCAAAGATGTAAGAGAAAAACTGCTCAATCAGATTAGCTCCAAGGAAATATCTGCAATCATCTGGTTATCATCTACCTTCAGGTGTTGTGGTTTGTTGTTTTTGTTGTTTGTTTTGGTGGTGTTTTTTTTCCCTGGATGACTGAAAGACCATTCCATGTCAAACTAACCCAGATTTACTGCGAGGAAAATGACCTGGCAAGCCATTAAAGTTTTTCTGTCTCTCAGATGCTATTTATTTCTTGACACTGGTTTACAGGGCTTTCAGTGGAAGCCAACGAACACGGGCACACTGCTATTTCAAATGCTGCTTTAATAAGACTGCCATGAACTGTGAATAGAAAGGCAGTCCTGTGAAGTAAAGGGAATGAACAGAGTCTCCTGTGAGTCAGCTCTGGGACACACAGATTGCACCTACAAATTGGGGATTTCCAATTAGCAACACAGGGAACAGAGAAGGCCGATGTACAATGAAGTGACTGCAACAACAGGGCTTAAAATGCAGCCTCCATTAATGACAAAAAAAAAAAAAAAAAAAAATCCCTGCTCACTCTGCACATGAATAAATAAGTGATCAGCATCTTTCTGAAGACGGGGAAGAAAAAACAAAACCAGACATTAACTTTTCTCCTTATTTGTTTTGTGCAGTGTGGTTCTTTGTCCCATGCAGTTTCCACTTATGAATTCACAAAAATCTATTTTCATAGACTAAATTAAAGTCTAAAGGATTCTTAAAAGACTAAAAAGTCTTCCCTAAAAAGAAAATAAAAGTAGCTAAAACATGCTAAGCCATCTTCAGCTGAGAAAAATAACATCATACTCAATTTTGCCCATTTTTTCAACATTAACATACATGAAACCAAACTAAAATTTATTTGTTGCTTATTGAAATAAAGAGAGCCTCTTGATACTGTCATATGAGAAAAGAGGTCAAAAAGAAACTAGGCTTTTCAGGCCATGGAACAGAAACCCATGCAGAGGGGAAGAAGAAATGCCCAAAGAGACAGCAAGGGCTGATAGCTGGAAAACCCCAGAGGGGCCTTGCTCCCTAGCTGGGCAAAGCTCCCACAGCAGGAGACTAAATTGAAAGACAGAAGTGGGGAGCACACTGAGGATGCAATAAGCAGAACGAGAACATAGGTGGGGGCCCCTGAATTGTCCAGGCAAGGACTTCAGGGCTAGAAGTACAGAAGGGACCCAGGCAGAGGGAGTTTATCACAGTAGCTTTTGAGGAAAGCAACAAGATCTAAACAGCAAAGCCCGAGAGGCAAAGTTTGGGAGCAATTAAAATTACTAAGGAGAAGCAAGCAAGTGAAGAGATGAGAGGAATGCTGGAACAGACATGGCAGGATAACAAACTGGGGAGAGGGGAAGGAGGGAGCTGCCAGAAGAAGCTGCACATGCTTGGGTTTATTCCTCTCCGAGTCTAGAAGGGTACATGATAGCATTGTGTCTCTCCTGTCAGCAAATACCTAAGGGGGAAAGTCCCCGTCTCTTAATACTGACTCCTACAGAGTACAGTCTACTCCTGCCAGCAGCTAATGTTGCTTCTTGCTCATGCAGCAGATCTTGATGAGGTGGATCCAAAGGTTTCAATCCTGCTCTCGATGAACCTGCTCTAGCAGGAGGGTTGGACTAGCTAATCCTCAGAGGTCCCTTCCAACCCCTACCATTCTGTGATTTTCATTCAACTGCTCACACCTGAGTGGCTCCCCACTGCAAAAGTTCAGGCCATTCACTTCTCTTGTTTTGAAAAGCAAGGAAGTTACACATGCAGAAACTATGCTAAAAGTGCTTTAAAAGATTACAGACTGAAACAACAAACTGTGAGGAAATATCAGGACCTGGTACTTTGTACACAGAGAAATTACCAAGAAGTTGTTAATGTGTCTCAGAGCAGGACTTGAATAACATGAAGTAAATAGGGCATGGGGCCATGTTCTGGACAAGGAAGAAACAAAATATTGACTAGATGCTCATTAAGTCAGCACCAGCAATTCTGGGCAATGAATAGAGCAGGGATCATGCATTAAAAATGGTATGTGATAGTGTAATTAAAAAATTGTCATAATATAAACACACAAGAGGGCCAAAATTAAATCAGGCCTTTCTTATCTGGCGAGTGCACAATTTTGCAGCCTAATGATGTCTAAACATGTCTTTTTGTGTGTGGATGCAACATTAGTCATCACAACTCCAAAGCAGTGTTCTTAAATTTTAGTTAGCAAGCAATGAGTTCAGATAGTTGTATTGAAACAGCATTTGCAGATTTCAAAGATTAAGATACGTACTGCCACAAGCATGCAGAAGAGAGCCAGACTTTGGTGTTTTTTGGGGGGGGAGTCTTAAAACAACCACCACATTGCACAAGTGGATGAGGAAAAGAAGCAGGCATTACTGTGCCTCATTTTCCAACACACACCGTAGGAACAGAGAGGTGTAATTATTTTGCCGAGGTTACACAAGGGTTCTCTGGAAGAGTCACAGGCCAGAGTCCATAAATCCTTGGCCTTAAATCCAAGGCTTTAAGGGCATCCACCTTTTACGTGTTCCTAGACTCTAGCAGAGGCTTCTGGTGGCCTCAGGTACCACCTGAACATAACAATAAATATCATCACCGACTGTAGGAGAAGAAGATTCATATATTATTGCTAGTAAACATTTCCCAAGAAGATTGGACATGGACAGAGCAGTAGCCTGAGCTATTGTTCAGACTCACAATGGTAAATTTTCTAAAGAACTGAGTTCAAAGAAGAGTAAAGCCACAGACCAAATCCACCTCTACAATACTCCTCCCCAAAGGGGGCCCAGCTTCATTTGTAACTTATGTTAAATAGGAAGAATGGCAGAGCCTTAGTAAATCTGGTATATTTTTTTAAAAACCTTGCAACACTACAGAAGAAGCATCCCACAGCTACCAGGATAACAATAACACTTATCTAGTCTGTCATCTTTCAGCACATGTTGTGCCTTCCTAGGCCTTGGGACTCAGAATCCTACATGTCTTTTGGGGTGAAGTTGCGTTGTTCTAATCTCAGTTCATATTTAAACATCAATTGTGAAAAAAGAAAAAATCAGCCTATGGCCAGTAAGAATTCAGCACTTCTTTTTCCTCTCCTCTCACAGGGAGGCAATCCAACACCAACCTTTGTTCAGAGCATAACAAGACTAGGGGATTAGGAGCTTTCTTCTCTGCTTTCAAAACCTCAGAACCTCAGGAGATCATCAGTGAGAAAGGAAGGGAAAAGCCTAGGCTGGCTCCATTGCTTAATGCTCCAGGTTATTCATTTTGCCTTCCTGGAGAAGAAAATAATTTTCACTCCTAGACCTTTTTCACCACAGGCTGAATACCAAATCAGGCCACTGCCCTGGAAATTCTCCACTAACTATTGCTACAGTGTTTGCAAACTTTTTAGGCCAGTGACAAGTATCCATGTTTTCCTTTTGTTATACGTTTACCTTGACCAAAACAATACAGTAATAATAATTTCCTTAGTGTTTTCTCAGAGGCATGCAGTGCTTGTTCCTGCTGTGCTTTGTGTATGAACACAACCACCACTGACCTTGACAGTGCATGAGTGGGAACCACAAACAATTTACTAAAGTTTAAGAAAGTCATGCCAAATCTAACAGAAAGTGTCCTCCTCTCACTTCTATAATCCAGGCAGTTTCATATTCTCAGCCACACTTCAGAGAACTCCCTCTAACAAATTCAAGAGAAGTTAAAGTTTGCACATATGAAATCCAGTATCTGGGAAACTGGCCACGCTATTTGCCTACATTCATTATGAATCTAGGAAGTAACATCACACTGTGTGCCAAGGGAAGCATTAAAAATGCAGCTGAAACTTCTGCTTTTTCAAGAGGAATTTCATGACAAAGCAGAAATATGTGACACTGTCAAATTAGTTAAAAAAAGAAAAAAAAAAAAGTAAATCATTACTACACAAGAATTGGAAATAGAAGCCCCCTCATGAGGAAAAAAGACAAATCCACATCAAGGAATTGCTACAGTATGTGTTCTGACACTTTTCCCTTCCTTCTCCCTCCACTCTTCCCTCATGTTGGAGACCAGCATCTGTTTCAGCTCAAACACTGGCCATGCATGCTGTGCAGGGACCCAGGGAAGATATATTATGACCTCAACATACTTTTCCTCATAGTGTATCCATCTTAGGGGCGGCACAGCCATCCCTGGAATGCACATTCTGCAGAGCGTCACCATTTTCCTTCTCCTGCTACTGCAAAAGGAAAGAACATTGCTGCTAGTCTAGTCATCAGATCACATTTATCCCTGCTAGAGCCGTAAGGATTTAACTGAATTTTGCATCAATGGGTTTTTGTGCCTGGATCACACAGTGCAACTAGCAAGCTCCCTTATTCTTTTGCACCTACACAGAGATTTAAAGTTTTGCTGTTGGGCACAGCTCCAAGTACACCTGCTTCTTTTCTCATTCTGTCACTTGGCAAAAAAAAAAAAAAATAATCTAAAAGCAAATAAAAAAAAAATTCCACAAAAAAAATCTAATGCAATGGCACATGGAAAATGGCAGTATTAAACATCAGTCTATTGTCCACTCTAAGGGAAGAGTTTCACTAGCTAAATCACCACCAGCAAATGCAATAAAAATCAGTTTCTATGTCTCCAATGAGAAACTGAGACTTCCATTTCAAAAATATGCAGGCTATTGTTTTTCAGGAAGCTTAGACTGTGGGCTTATTCACAAAGCTCAAAACTATCAAGGTGATTAGGAGGTATCAGGGTGTCCACAGGCTGAACATTTAGTAATGCTGAGTGTGAGGCACACATGGCATGGTGTGAGAACTATACGTAAAAAAAAAAAAAAAAAATAGATATATCTCAGTTTCTCAGTTTTGAGTGGGTTCAAGAAGTCAAGAAATAGGGAATGACTGACACTAACTACAGACAAAAGTTACAGAAGGGGGTCTCTGACACTTGTTGTTTGACATATATCACCCTTGTTAAACATATTGCTGGATCTAGCAGTATTGCCGTGGTGAACGGTGAGGTGCTGACCCTGGTAATGCTGTTTAAAGAGGACACGTATCTGTATGACTGCACCATCACAGTGAAAGCATTGAAGCTCTGGCCTTACTCCAGACAGAATCACAAGCCCGACATGAAAGTTCCTGCTTGCCTTTCTCCATTTGTGTCATACAGGAGGGCACACATGGTCACAAGTCTCTTTCAGGTCTTAAGACTCAGAGATGGATCAAAGGCACAAGAGATCCTCATTACCTCATTTCAGTCGTATATGCCGGCATCAAGCAAAATCTTAACAGATCGGTGAAAAAATCTACAATTTCATCCAGACTAACTCATTTCTTTACTCCTGAAGCTACCTAAGACTGCAACACACATTCACTGGATAGATGAAGATAAGAGCAAATGACAGCAAAGAACAGAAATCTCTCTGCACCAAGAATTTACATAACTAGCTCCAGTTACTGCTAATTAGACCGATTCCCTTAACTCCTCCATTGCATTTCCCTGTATTTTTCAGTTAGCTCTAGTAGCAAGATACATAATAAACTATTATTAAATAGAAACCAAATTCATCACATTACAAGTACGTAGAAGTATAGATTAAGCAGTGCACAACTATTTTATTCTCATTAAGGCCTTACAACCAGTAACCTGGTACACCAGAAACGGAACCCGAAGCTACTTCACTGTGCCAATCTGTCCTCCAACTTTGCAGTTTCTGAAGTACCCAGAATCATTTCTCCTCCTTTTTGCCACAGAAGAGACCTACACAAGTCAGAAAGACATCAATTATGGAGAAGAAATTGTGCAATTAATTTTGTCTGTTTGAAGCAACTGCAATTTTCTTCCTTGTATCTTTTTTTCATCCACAACAAGGATTTTTTTTTTTTTTTAAGGTGGATTGTATTCTAATACAGCATTTGCTTTGAGTGCTTCCTCCTTCATATCATATAATATGCCAATAGCACTAAAGAGGGACTGTGTACAGTGTATATTTAAACTATTTTAATCTGTCCTGTGAGAGAAGTCAACAAATGGAAGGAGAAAGCTGCAGTCATACGTTCATGTAGCAGTCCACAGACCTCCACATAACATGAACTTCATTTTGAAAGTCAGTGAGCTGCAGTACATCTAATCTTGCTGTTGCATACTACTGCAAGCATGCTCCATGCAGCTGAGAATTGAGAAGATCTCTTGAAATAACCGATGCTGTAGCAGCACATGCATTTTTTACAGTGTTTCAAAAACACTGGGATTAGACAAGCAGGCACTGGTCATTCTGCTGGGGCCCTATGAGGCTGTCATTCCATGCCACAAGAAGTAATCTGGCCTTATCCTGCCTTCAGAGGCAACCAACTCGGAGCAAGGGAAGAACTATCAAAGAAGGTTGCCAGCAGTGTTTCAGAGAAGTTTCTTTGAAAATAGCATCCATTAACCCATCCCAGGCTTTCTCCCAAGGCTCTCATGCAACACACTACATGAATGTGCAGCAGCAGGGTTCCCTCTCAACCACTGGGAACAAGCCAGCTCTACTTTGGGCATCCCAAAGCAAACTGTCACAAAACACATTGTTGCAAGTGTGTTATACACACTCACTTGAAAAGAGAAGCTGAGTAGCTTAGATTACAAAGGCCCTTTTTAAAAAGGAGAAAGTAGCTGTGTACATGAAGAGCTTAATTTGCCATGTGCAGAAATTCTTTACAACACTTGAAGAGGCAGTTGCCAAAAAGCATATGCCAGTTAGCAGCATGGATGAATACCCTCTGAAGACATCCCACGTGTATGGTCTCTCCAGTACAACTTCCACAGTCCCTCCTGAAGAGCCTGGAAAACCAGAGGCTTTCCCCTTGGTAGAAGGAGATGTTCCCAAAAGCAGGGACAGAGGGCGTGTGTCTGGAAAAAGTACAAAGCAAAGGAGGGGGGAAAGGAACAGTAGGAAAACGAAAGAGGCTTAAAAGAAACAAGGAACAAGAAGATGGAGCAAAACATTTTTTATATTCATCACCTCCACCATAGTATCTGCCAGGGAATATGGAAACCAAAACAAGAGAACAAAAGTATTGCGAGAAATGTGGAGAGAGCAAAGGCCAGGAACAGAGCTGCATCAGTGTTGTGGTCAGGTTAGAAAGCAGTCCACTGGACAAAGACTTGGGGGTACTAGTCAATGAGAAGCTGGGCATGAGCCACCAATGTGCAGCAGCAGCCCAGAAGACCAATCACACCCTGGGCTGCATCAAAAGAAGCGTGGCCAGCAGATGGAGAGAGGTGATCCTGCCCCTCTGCTCTGCCCTGGTGAGACCTCACCTGGAGTCCTGTGTCCAGTTCTGGAGCCCCCAGCACAAGAAGGACGTGGACCTGTTGGAACATGTTCAGAGGAGAGCCACAAAAATGATCAGAGGGCTGGAGCAGCTCTGCTGTGAGGACAGGCTGAGGGAGTTGGGGTTGTTCAGCCTGGAGAAGAGGAGGCTCCAGGGGGACCTTATAGTGACCTTCCAGTACCTGAAAGGGGCCTACAGGAAAGCAGGGGAGGGACTATTCACGAGGGTTTGTAACAACAGGACGAGGGGTAATGGCTTTAAGCTAGAAAAGGGGAGATTTAGGTTAGATGTTAGGAAAAAGCTCTTCAGTATGAGGTTGATAGATCCCTGGAATAGGTTGCCCAGAGAGGTGGTGGAGGCCCCATCCCTGGGGATATTCGAGATCAGGCTAGATGAAGCTTTGAGTAATTTGATCTAGTTGGAGATGCCCCTGGTTATGGCAGGGGGCTTGGACTAGATGACCTTTGGAGGTCCCTTCCAGCCCAGACATTCTATGATTCTATAGGTTGCTCCCACCAAGTCCTCAACTTCAGAGGCAAGATGTTAAACAAGACTTTTGGACACTCCATTGTGGCCTAGCATATCAGAAGGAACCAAGGTCACCATATTTTCTAACTGTGTTACACATTTGGGGATACAAGAGAAGAAACAAATTCAGACAAACAAACAACTTTAGGAGCTGTTCCCGATGGCCAGAAGAGCCTCCATGCTGCAGCAGCTAGCACTTACCGCTACGAAAAGCTCAACTTCCTTACCATTTGTGTGTCACAGATTCCCACACACATGTACTTAAAAGCCATGTGGAAATGGTGCTTAAGGGTTTAGTAGTGGCCTTGGCAGAGTTAGGCTAATGGTTGTACTCCAAGAGCATAAAGGTCTTTTCTTACCTAAATGATTCTATAGAGAGGCTACATGACCAAACCCACTCCTTTTCTTGTGAAAAACAAAGCAAAAAAAAAAACAGCCATCCCAAATGAGACCCATCAGACAAAACACCTGCAGGGCAGAAGCTCTTGGCTGGGTTGAATCATTTAAACTTCAGGTAAAGGAAACAGACTCTGATCAGAGAAGTTACAGACATCACATAATACCTATATACCATCAGTACTGATGCAGCAAGAAGATTATAAAAAAAAATAAAAACAATTAAACCAACCAACAACAGCTCCTACTGAACTGATTAATGAGAGGTGTTATATGGGAATAAAAACACTCTCTTTCCCAGGTTTCAGGAGAACTGCAGCAGGTAATTCCTGGTCTATTTATAGAACAAAACACTTTCTCCAAAGAATAGGCAGTACAGGGCAATTCAATTAATTATTACAGGTCTCCAAATTAAATCATACTGTCAGTGTTTTGTAGTTAAATCCAAAAGGCAGCAACAAAGGACAAGCTGGGTGACAAACAGGCAAGAGCTACCAGGGAGCTTGTAGAAAGGTCAAGGTTAAAAGAGGAAAAAACCCACACACCCTCTGGCACAGATCCACAGGGTGGCTGCTGAGTCACACCCCCTTAAATGTTCTCACCAGCTCATTGCTGTTCCACAGGAATTAGGGCGCCAAGCACTGGTCCTGTGCCAGAGTGTGGCCCTGAGTGATGGGAGAGCCCCTCCTTCCCTTAAGAGCTGCACAGGGAGCACACCGAGAGCCGCTGGAGCCAGTCGGGGAAAACCCCCTCGGTACTGCCCGAGGCCAGCTCTTGCTGTTACGTGCATGTTCTCAGGCACACATGCACCTACATATATGTACATCCACATGCAGAAAGCATACCTACAAACGTGTCTATATAGATATATAGCACTATCACATAATACACTGCTCACATTGCACTCACTTCACTTTAGGCACTAATACATGCATGTATCCCCCCTCTTCACATTCAAACTAGCATAACAGTTTTGGCTTTTTCCATGGAGAAGCTGGGAAGGAGAGCCTTGCCTACCAGTATCACATTAGGATAGACAGTCTCAGGACATGGACAGTCCTTGAATACTCCCCTCTTCCCAAGCAGAAGAAATACACTTTTTTATTTCATCCTCTCTCTTCTCTTAACCCTCCCTTCCACCTTTCCCTCTCTTCCATAAGAAATATTATGTCCCATTTCAGGATATGTCACATTTCAGTAGTACCAGCTGCAAGGTAAAGAAGAAGGGAGCGGCAGGTAGCCAGCAGTACCTGCGGATGGCCCACAGGGCTCTGCCGGGCAGGGCCAGGCCAGCGCTGCGCAGCTCCTGGGGCGAGGCGGGCCGGCAGGAGCTCCAGGC
>NW_008600966.1:0-594 GCF_000691845.1 Merops nubicus
CCAGCTCCCTAATCCCAAATCCCCAGCCCCTTTATCCCAAATTCCCAGGTCCCTTCCTCAAATTCCCACCTCCTTTACCCCAAATTCCCAGCTCCCTAATCCCAAATCCTCAGCCCCCAATCCCAAAATCCTCACCCCCTTATCCCAAATTCCCATCTCCCTAGTCCCAAATCTCCAACTCTCTAATCCCAAAATCCCCAGCTCTTTTATCTCAAATTCCCAGCTCCTTTACCCCAAATTCCTGGCTCCCTAATCCCAAACCCTCAGCCCCAATCCCAAAATCCTCACCCCCTTATCCAAAATTCCCAGCTCCCTAATCCCAAATCCCCAGCTCTCTAATCCCCAGATCCCCAGCCCCCTTATCACAAATCCCCAGCTCCTTCAACCTAAATTCCCAACTCCCTTATCCCAAATCCCCACCCCTTTTATCTCAAATCCCCAGCCCCCTAATCCCAAATCCCCAGCCCCCTAATCCCAAATCCTCAGCCCCAATTCCAAAATCCTCACCCCCTTATCCCAAATTCCCAGCTCCCTAATCCCAAATTCCCAGATCCCTAATCCCAAATGCCCAGCTCTCTAATCCCCAGATCCCCA